>NC_057803.1:589501084-589801084 GCF_018294505.1 Triticum aestivum | reverse complement strand
CGCCTAAGCACCGCTACAATATTATCGAGGATTGTGGTGGAGGGGGGCACCGCACACGGCTAAGAGATCAATGATCAATTGTTGTGTCCATGGGGTTTCCCCCTGCCCCCGTATATAAAGGAGCAAGGGGGAGGAGGTGCGGCCAGGCAAGGGGCGCGCCAGGAGGAGTCCTACTCCCACCGGGAGTAGGACTCCCCCCTTTCCATGTTGGACTAGGACTTGGGGGGAAGGAGAGAAAGAGGGGAAAGGAAGGGGGGGAGGGGCGCCGCCCCCCTCCTTGTCCAATTCAGACTTGGGGGGAGGGGCGCGCGGCTGCCCCTTGGCCTCCTCTCTACTTCCTCCACTAGACCCATTAAGCATTAGGTTACCGGGGGGTTCTGGTAACCTCCCGGTACTCCGGTAAAATGCCGATTTCACCCGGAACACTTCCGATGTCCAAACATAGGCTTCCAATATATCAATCTTTATGTCTCGACCATTTCGAGACTCCTACATGTCTGTGATCACATCTGGGACTCCGAACAACCTTCGGTACATCAAAACATATAAACTCATAATGAAACTGTCATCGTAACGTTAAGCGTGCGGACCCTACGGGTTCGAGAACAATGTAGGCATGACCGGGACACGTCTCCGGTCAATAACCAATAGCGGAACCTGGATGCTCATATTGGCTCCTACATATTCTACGAAGATCTTTATCGGTCAGATCGCATAACAACATACGTTGTTCCCTTTGTCATCGGTATGTTACTTGCCCGAGATTCGATCGTCGATATCTTAATACCTAGTTCAATCTCGTTACCGGCAAGTCTCTTTACTCATTCTGTAATACATCATCCCGCAACTAACTCATTAGCTACAATGCTTGCAAGGCTTTAAGTGATGTGCATTACCGAGAGGGCCCAGAGATACCTCTCCGACAATCGGAGTGACAAATCCTAATCTCGAAATACGCCAACCCAACAAGTACCTTCGGAGACACCTGTAGAACACCTTTATAATCACCCAATTACGTTGTGACATTTGGTAGCACACAAAGTGTTCCTCCGGTAAACGAGAGTTACATAATCTCATAGTCATAGGAATATGTATAAGTCATGAAGAAAGCAATAGCAACAAACTAAACGATCAAGTGCTATGCTAACGGAATGGGTTAAGTCAATCACATCATTCTCCTAATGATGTGATCCCGTTAATCAAATGACAACTCATGTCTATGGTTAGGAAACATAACCATCTTTGATCAACGAGCTAGTCAAGTAGAGGCATACTAGTGACACTCTGTTTGTCTATGTATTCACACATGTATTATGTTTCCGGTTAATACAATTCTAGCATGAATAATAAACATTTATCATGATACAAGGAAATAAATAATAACTTTATTATTGCCTCTAGGGCATATTTCCTTTAGTGTGTTTCTTTCTTATAATGCGGTATTTTTAGGTCTTTTTCTAGGGGTATAATTATGTGTTATTTGCGAACTATTAGCCCACATTTACGCGGAGGGTTTCTTGCAGTGGTGACCACATGTATTATATTGGTGTTGCAATGTCACATGTTGGCATTTATTTTTTAAGGTGATGAGAGGGTGTGAGACTAATGCATTTTTATAAGCTTGTTGTTGTGGATTGATTTGAGAAATCATTGACCAGTCAAAATGACACCTCACTTGAATGAGAGAGCTCCTTGAGATATTGTTGACTAGGTCAAAAATTGGGAATTCAATCCAAAATCATATTGGTGCTACAGTGTTGCATTTTGACATTTATTTTTTGTCAGGTGATGAGAGCGTGCGCGAGACAGATATATTTTTATAAGCTGGTTATTGTGGATTGATTTGAGAAATCCATGGCTAGTCAAAATCGGGAAGCAAATTTAAAATTGAGCACCTCACTTGGATGAGTGAGCCCCTTGATTTCGTTTTTTTACCAAGTCAAAATTGGGGACTCAATCCAAAATCAGTGTCCTCAATTGAATGAGAGGTCTTCAACCCTAGGAAACTTAGAAATATAGTAGATTAATATTTTTCTTGATAAACTTGATCGTATTTTAAATGGTTCGACTTAAAACAAAACAAATGAGCCATTTTTAGTGTATTTTCTGTTAAGTAGTATTAGAGATTAAAACCCACAATTTTGTGTGTAGCTGGGGAATACAAAAATTATAGCAGTTTGATATGTATATGTTTTATCATGTTGGCACCTGCAAGCTTCTGCGTAGATATTTATGTGTCTTGCACGTAAAACATACTAGGCCTGATATTTAACATCCAATTCTTTTCACGGGTGTGAATATAAAATAAGAGGTGGCGAGATCATAGTCGACTGAGACTTAATTGCATGCCCACGCGTCTACGCAATTACAATTGCATGTGCACCGGTCGGGCGCCCAAATCTCGCTGTAAGATACGATGAACATAGCATCTACAGAGACTTAATCAAGTCTAAGTCGCCAAAGTTAATTTTGGCAAACAGCTGTATGAATAAAAGAACACATGATGCTAAAACATCCTCTAGAACATGGATTTATTAGTGAAGTCCTGGAGATACACCGGGGTGAGTTATTATAGCACTAGCGTACTCTAGAACCTGGGTTTTATAGAGCCCAACTATGCATTTACGGAACAAATTACTGAGTTGGCTAGCAAGCTGGTTGGAGAACCACTTGAAATATGTGTTGCGTAGCCACGAAGTTTCTTGGCAGCTTCAATGATTTGAAACTGGCAAGATTTAAACCTTTTACTCTAATTAGATTCCCATACCCAAAGACTAATTAAAGAGCGTGTTCGTGTGGTTGAATTGACTAAACCCTCCGCTTGAAAGTGCTGGACACACATGGATGCACGCACCAGAAAACAAAGACAAAACTAAGTCAAAAGTTCAGACATGTAGATCCGTAGCTTACGCACACAAGAAGGGAAGAGAAAAGAACATTTTAGACCCTAACTAGACTAGACCTCATATAGAGGTTTTCAGCTGCATGTTTTGTAGAACTGAAAATTTTCTAGCTTCATTCTTAATAGTCTACGGACCTTGATGTAATTTCTGTTACTTTTGGTTTACTTTTACTGCTATGACAGTAGATGAATATATATGTAAATATTTGTAAAAAAAATACAGGGGTAAAAGGAAAAACAGAAATGTTGGAGCCGGCCGGCGAGACAAGCAGGATCTGTCCGTATCGCCGGCGATCACATGCCGCCACATGCGGTCCTCGCCTCGGCAATCGGCATCCCCGCGGCGTCGTCGTCGTCGTCGTCGCGCGCGTGCATGCATGTGCGCGCTGTAGCTACAGTACGGCACACACGTAAACTACTACTTACAAGAATTCTCGTGCAAAACAACGCCCTCTGCATCTTGTAACAGTGGTGGTGCACAGTAGCTAGTGTTCTTTACACTTCGCTCTCCTACTTGTCTACGTACGACGTCGACCAATGCCAGTGGGCGATATGCCTATTTCTATATGACACGCAACTGGCCCCGCATTGCCCCATTCCATGCCTAGCTAGCTTTGTTGGTTGTCTGCTCACTCAACACGGCCTAGATTGTGTGGCGTATGACGAGGAGCAGCTAGGTCGGCCTCTTTTCATGCTAGGGGTCATATAATATATACTCCCTCCGTATCTAAATATAAACATTTTTAGAGATTTTAATACGACTATGTACGGAGCAAAATGAGTGAATCTACACTCTAAAATACGTCTATATACATTCGTATATAGTCCATATTGAAATCTCTAAAAGCCTTATATTTAGAAACGGATGGAATACACAATGTTGCGAGTTTTCGTTCTTGCTGCACCATATCATAGTCACATTTACACTGTTTGCTTTTAGGTGATTAGGTTGGTAGCCACATTTACCATGCGGCTCGATTTCAAATGAGACCTGGTTGCACTTTTTGAATTGAATGAAATCATAGTCGACTTAGAGGTAGACGAACTACTATACACATTTTGCATAGTTGTTGATTTATCGAGTATAGCTGACATGATACCTCGACATAGTTAGCGGGTCGAGGGGCAGGATAGGGTCACTCTTTGTTGTGTGTGTGTGTGTGTGTTGGGGGAGGGGGGGTTGAGTTTGACGCAATATGTCCTCTAAATTAAGTGGAACTTTGAATGTATAGGAGCACTCTAAGAAAATGCTCTAAAAGATAAACAAACAAATATTTTATGTTGGGCCTTTTCCAAATTTTTGCAACAAAACTTGAAACTACAAAGTTAAAACAGGACAAACAAGAACAATGCAGTAGTCATGTACTACCCTCTGTAACTAAATATAACATCTTTTTTGATACTCCCTCCGTAAACTAATATAAGAACGTTTAAAATACTAAAATAGTGATCTAAACGCTCTTATATTAGTTTACAGAGGGAGTATTTAGTTAAAGAGGAGCAGTAAAAAAAATTGAGTGGGAAGTAATATGTACTCCCTCTGTTCCAAAATAGATGACCCAACTTTGTATTAAAGTTAGTACAAAGTTGAGTCATCTATTTTGGAACGGAGGGAGTACTTGGGTAGGGAAGTAATATATACAATCAATAATATCAGCAAATTGACTAAAGACTGGTGATGGGAAACCTTGAAACAGATAGGAATCGAGACATTATTATTTTTTGCGGAAAGGAATCGGGGAAATTAATAAAATGTCGTCCTCTTTATATTTACCAAAAGGAGACCATCGAATATTCTTTCACTCTCCACATTGGAGCACAAATTTTGCCAAGATGTTATTTTCACGAATCCACACTTGCTGATCGAGACGAATCAATCCCACCGTTTGACGCCGAGCGATTCTTTGGAAGTCCGAAAGTGAAGGCAGGGGTATATCCGATCCCATCGACACCAAATGGAATTAATTTCATGCCTCGCATTAAGCGACGTGCGATCTATCCATCCATCCTTTCAGAGTTTCTATGGCACGCAGGTTCATTGAACCTGGACGCCTTCTACCACTTCCAAAACCACGTCCAGGTCCATTCGGAAAGCCGGCAGAAACCCTGGGCCGGTTACTGCCTTTGAGCCTTTGACACGGCACGTTGAAGTTTTTCCCAAGATAAAGAAAATGAGCCTTGTGTCAGTTTCAAAAAATAAAATAAAAAGTGAGCCTTGTGATGGCAGTTTCGTACACCTCGGAAAGCGTGCTGGGCCGTTGTTTTCTGCTGGCCCGCGCGCGCAAATGGACGCAAAGGTGCCGGTGTCCGCGTCAGCGGCGGACACCGTGACACGAGTATCTAAACGGAATCGCTCCGTGGCAGACAAGTCGGAATGGCCCCGTCCGATGCACCAGCTGATGATGAAGGGCGAACCTCGACGCACCGATGATGCGGACCGTGGGGCTTGTCCTGTGCGCCTAAATGCACACTCAGCAAAAACTCAGTGCTACCAACACACACAAAGAGAAAGAGAAAGAGAAATAACCAAGAAATAGTTGCCAATTTTCTCTTCTGTCAATGCCACTACACTGTCAATACGTTTTGTTTATTTTGTTTATTTATTTTCGCTCAAGCAAAATATAGTTTTTTTTAATGTATGGTACTGCCAGTGCACACCAAGCAAAATGTGAGTGTTACGAAAACAGAAAAGAAAAATAACGAAGAAATGGTGTAGGAGCAAAAATTTCTCTTTTGCCACTGCTACAGCACTGTCACTGTGTCACACACACAATCGCTGGAAGGAAGTACTACTACAGTACTCCCTCCGATCCATATTACTTGTCGCTCAAACGAATGTATCTAGACGTATTTTAGTGCTACATACATCCATTTGAGCGACAAGTAATATGGACCGAAGGGAGTACGTAAATTAATTGGTCGCGTGGATTGAGCGGTCAAAACGGGGAGAAAATTAACCCCCAGAGAAGACGGCGGAGACTAGGGACGAAAAGCGAGAAGGAAATGATTTGAACCGGCCCGTGATGCGCTCGGGAGGGAGAAAAACGGCAAACCGCGCGCGGTAAACCGGAGTTACTGTGGCGCGGCACGGGAGAAACGGCTTTAAATACGGCCCCCTCATCTCCTCCCCCACAGCGAGCCAATTTAGCCAGCCAGCCAGCGAGCGAGCGCAATCCCTAGCGCCGAGGCCCATTCCCCCGTCGTCCTTCCCCGCCCATTCCACGATCCCTCGGCCGCGGTCGGGTCGCCATGGGAATGGGGCCGCTCGAGAACGCCGCCGCCGTCGTCGAGGGCGGCGTCGCCGCCCCGGTGGTGCCGGTGGTGACCGCGGCGGCGGCGGGAGGGGGGTCGTACGCGCTGCTGCAGTGCGGGGAGGACTCGGCGTACGTGCGGGACGCGTACGGGGGCTACTTCGAGGTGTTCCGCGCGCTGCTGGCCGAGGACGGCGAGCGCTGGCAGGTGTACCGCGCCGTGCGCGGCGAGCTGCCGTCGGAGGAGGACGCGGCGGGGCTCGACGGGTTCGTCATCTCCGGCAGCTGCAGCGACGCCCACGGCGACGAGCCCTGGATCCTCGCCCTCGTCGACCTCATCCGCCGCCAGCTCGCCGCCGGCAAGCGCGTCCTCGGCGTCTGCTTCGGCCACCAGGTGCGTCCCTCCGTCGATTCCGTCGTTGGATTTCTTGGTTTGGTCGGCCTCGGCGTCTGGTCCGGAGGGTAGGATGGTAATTGAGGCCGCGCCCTCGAGCTGGCCGGCCTTGTTCTTTCCGTGTGAGGTCGAGCTGGTGGGCTCCGAGGTTGGCGCCTCGCAATCGGACAGGCCGCACCGGCTGAGAGGAGTGGCGCCCTTCTAGGGCCTTCCATGCTTCTCCCATTTTCTTTACCACGCACTCGTCCGGTAAAACCAGCAGGGTAAACGTAAAAACACACGCTGATTCTCAGCGAGAAATGCAAAATGTTTTTGAAAGCGCTGGCACGAAGCTCAAATCTCAAGTAGAAAATAATTCAACTGGTAGACATTCACGAGGTTCTCTTAGTTTGAACTTTGAAGTAGATCAGAGGATCGATGCATCTAGACCGGGTAAAAATAAGTTTTGGGGCAACACAAAGCTACTTTTTTTAATAAACTTTGTGTCTGTAAATACACATTCGTAACTTGCTTTTACCAAGTGTTCATTCATGTATCGTTAAATAAAAATTAACTCAACAGGATTTGACAAGAGTGCAAGCAGAGCGAGATCTCAGCGCCCGTGGCCAGGAATCCCCCGGGAGCCACCAGCTAAGATTAATGACGTGCACTCCGGCTGGCTCCTCCGACCAAGCACGTGACGTGGCAGCTTAGATAGAGGTTAACAGCAATCCTGTCTATCCACGTGGGCCAACGTGGCGTTGCCCGCCACTTGTGCCGTTAATCAAGCATCTTCCCCATTGCTACCCACACCCAGTCAGCCAGCGCGCCAGTTGCACATTTGATTAGATTACCGCCGAGAGCCGCAGCCTAATTGTTCTGCTTGTTTGTTTGAACATTTGAAATGCTGCAACTTGCAAGCAAGCTAACATTTGAAATGATGCATCTAACTAACCGACTGACCCTTTCGAACCGACTGACCCTTTTGGCGTGCGAAGCCACAAGGACATGTCGGTGACGGGGCCATCCGGGCTTGGAAACAAATTTCAAGGAAATTTGGTCAAGGTCGCCTTCTTATACCCCTCCTGGCTGAATGTGTCGGCTGTTGCCTGTTGAGGGACCTGGCCGCCCCTCTCTATGATCCAAGAGGCGATCTACCGGGTAGGGAAGCTCGTCTTGGGTTGCAGCTCTTGGATAGCATTTATTCTAGCCGTCAAACTAATTTCCAATCTGTAGAATATTACTACTAGGACGAGCCCTGACCTCACCGTAGAGATGTTCTAAAGAAAAGTTTAGACTTGGGACGCAATTATACGGTGTACTTGTACGATGCAAAAGTCAGAGCTCCCTTCCCGGAGCCGTACAAGCCCAGCCGTCGAGTGGGGCATGGGCTCATGGCATGGCATGGCATGTTCGCGACAGCTGCTAGTGCAAGACCTGAATTCTTTTCTCCCATTGATCGAGTAGTACGATAGATGATGTAACTGCACTGATGCATTGGTTGCCCATGATTCACGGTCGCTGAACGCTTCTGTCAGAAGAAAACGACGCTGCTTAACCCTGAAAATAATGGCTCCAATCGAAACGGGTTGGGTTGGGATGCGATCTGCCGGCCGGGTCCCGTACTAGCAGTCTCTTTCTTCCTGCAAATGATGAATGTTGGCATAGACAGCGAGCGGTGAATTAACAGTAATTTTCTTCTTTGCATTGCAGATCCTGTGCCGGGCGCTGGGCGGCAAGACCGGGAGGTCCTGCAAGGGGTGGGACATCGGCGTCAGCTGCATCCACCCCACCGCCGCGGCGGCGAGGCTCTTCGCGCCCCTCAAGATGCCGGTGCACCTGCCCATCATCGAGTTCCACCAGGATGAGGTACACATACAGATTCAGATTTTTACTGTTTTGCTGCATGTCAATGTCGTTTTCAGTGTGCTGATGTTATGCTGTTCTTACAACTCTCAGGTGTGGGAGCTGCCTCCTCACGCCGAGGTGCTGGCCCGGTCAGACAAGACCGGCGTCGAGATGTTCCGGCTGGGCGACCGCGCCATGGGCGTCCAGGGCCACCCCGAGTACAGCAAGGACATCCTCATGAGCATCGCTGACCGCCTCCTCCGCCAGAACCTCCTCCTGGTAAACCTCGGCGCCGCTTGGTTTTTTTCTTCAGATACTTGAGTTGCAAGCGCCATTTCCTTATGTTTGAAAGCTAATCGATGGTTGTGTGTGTGCAGGACTGTCAGGTGGACGTGGCCAAGGCGAGCTTCGACGTGCGGCAGCCGGACAAGGAGTTCTGGAAGAAGGTGTGCAGGGGGTTCCTCAAGGGCAGGCTCCAGCCGCAGCAGCAGAAGCAGCAGCCGCCGCAGCAACATAAGCTTCAGCTATAGGAGTCGGAGGATGAGACGGTGGCGAGTCCGAGAAGAAGGCCGTCACCGGTGCCGCCGGAGGAGGAGGAGGAGGACGACATAGTAGCGTTACTGAGCTGGGGGGGTTGCCATTGCGAGCGTAGAATTAATCCTTATTTTTCTGCTTCGGAGTTTGACATCACCATCATCATCTTGTACAGAAACCCAAACCGCCTATCTAATCGAAGCATTAATAAAGAGCGATCGATGCTAATTTGGCAGCCTCTCGTTTCTGTTGGCGATGTTCTCTGCTCGGAGAAAGCTGTCTGTCGGTGCCTACTTTTGGATGTTGATGAAGAGGATGTTGGGATCGGACAAGGTGACGGCTCAACTGTCTTCAACAACAAGTCTGACCTCCGTGGAGGTTGGGGAAATGGAATGATCCAAGTCTAGCACTCTCGTGAAACTGAACCCCCTCCGGGACTAAGGGCATCCCGGACACGGATCAACAATCAGACCTGTTCGAATGTTTGTGGAAATTTGAATATTCAGTGCGTTGAAGGCCTAAAAGTATCCGAATCGCCCGATCCTAGCATTTTGGAGATGCACCGAGGCATTTCTGTCGATGACACTTGTGCTGGAATTGAGCTGCTCTTCTTATTCTATTCCCTCCGTTCCAAATTACTCATCGCAGAAATGAATGTATCTAGAACTAAAATACATTTAGATACATTCATACCTGCAACAAATAATTCGGAACGGAGGGAGTACATGTGTTGTGCAGAAATTGAGCCGTGTCCTAACATCGACGGTCCACGCCGAACTTGCAGGCATCAGTACCGATCTGCCGGTGGCCACGATTTGCACGACCGGCCAGCTGACAGTGGCTCGAGAACACTACTGCTACCGAATTTTCGCCGACTGCCACACATTGTTTGCAGGTAGGATGAGCGTCCAGGTTCAGTGAACGGCAGGCACTTGCTGTGCCGTGATGCGGTGCTGCTCAACTCCGGTGATGTGGGTAGAGGTCGCCGTCACGCTAACGGCGGAGCTGCCTGCCTCTTGCGAGTTGCGATCTGCAGAGGTAGAGGACAGCGACCCTTCGCTACCTTCGACTTGGGATATAAGATGTGACATGCACGGAGCCGACTTGTCAACAGCACACGTTTGAGTTTTATACTACCCAACAGCTGACTTATCAATAGCACCGGAAGTCCTGGAACTTGTCCAGAATGTAATGATTTAGTCCAAAACTTGAGAAAGCAAATTATTTCATCCTACAACTTGTATTTAATGTGCAAATTTGGTCCTATCCAATCAGACGACGACGGTGGAGCCAAGTCGGCACAGCCCACTCCATCCGGTCAGCGCCGCACCTTTTGCAATTACCCCCTGGCCTTAGCACTGTTAGAAATTTAGGATTTGCGGTCTACCCCCTAATTCCTCTGCGCTTATCCGTGGTGCCGCTCACAATTCGCATCTCTGAGGCTAGGGGGTAGGGACCTTCTTATATTGTTTTTCCAAAGAGTCCACCTCTTATACAGATATAAGATTCCTAGTCTTTTTCACTAGTTTCCGGGATAGAGTCCAGATCAAATTACCAACCACGATCATATTTGTCTGTTAATGGATTCTACCCGTTATGTCCCCGGAGCACACGCTTGTGAGCAACGCGCCATAATAGAGTGTAGATTCCTCTAGTTACGTAGATCAACATTAGGGCTGTAATCTAACTATACGATCTAGCTCCTTTCAATTATCAGTGTACCCGGGTAGCCTTTTCAATATAAATGATATATTGTATTCCACTGATAATCGACCAGCTTCCTTAAGCATATAACTTAAGTACGTTTCAACAAGTGATAATTTTCCATGCTAAACATGTAAAACAATTCCATGTACAAGTACATGTATAATTCCATAATGAGGTATTCCGAATATTTAACAATTCCAAGTAATTTGAATATAGTTGCTGGACACATAATTCCAACATCTCCCACTTGTCCAAAACGATCATTCAAATATTCGTAAACCCATAGCCTTAACATACTTGCCAAATACCTCCTGACTAAGAGGCTTAGTCAAGGGATCAGTAATCATATTAACACTATGTTGAAAACCCACAAATATATATACGGTGATACTTCCCTTCAATATGTTTTCTTGCTGTGACACTTATGATCACTAGAGACCTTTAGTTTCCGCCTAATTGTTCCAGCATAGCTGTCCTCGGCGCCTCGAGTATTATTTCCTCGAGTGTGATTCCACCTTTGTAGGCACCTTGAGTATTTTGTTTCCTCACGTGAAATTCCGCATCAATTATTTTTCATCACATATATAATAATATGATTAATTCCACATCGAGTCAAGTATATGATAACCACGTTGAATAAATTTTCAAAACCACATAAATATCAAATCCAAACAGTAAATGAAGTTCCATAATTAACCATGTTTTGAAAGAAATTCCTGACTTCGGTCAGTGAACCTGCACCATATTAGTACTACAACAAAAAAAACTGAATATGTGTACCTGGACTTATTTTTCATCTTGTAGATAGAGTAATAGCTTCCTCAATGTGTTTACCTTTAATATAAATTTCAGAATAAATGACAGGTTGTGATGCACTTTCCACAATCTTATATGATGTGTGAGATTCCCTTAGCTGCTCATCTTTCATTCCACTGCTTGAATGCAGCATAAATTCTGGTAGCTAAGGTATAATAATATAATGAAGATACATACGAATTCCAGTACCATTTATTATTCTATTTTCCTCGGGAGTTTAAATATAATTCCTCAATGAGTATGATTCCCTTTATCAAAGGTATTTTAAAAGATTTGCAACACTTCAAAATAGTTCGTTTGTAAATGACCGCCTTGCTTCATTTAGAAAGCCATATGACCTGCTATTCCATTGATGTGAAGCTTGTTATAAGACCATACATTAATATACTCAATTAGCAAACCATGTCTTTAGTTCCTCTTTCCCAAAATTCCAGGAGAAAGAGTTTCCACAAAGTATATTTCCCTCTGTGTGAATAATTGAATAATAAGAGTGACATTATAATAGTCCAGTGAGCCAAATATCCTTACAAAAAAAATCACTTCCAGACAATAGGCTTGCGGTTATTTGGTATGATATTAAGTTCCCAAACTATGCTCTTCCTCATTTGAGTTTATTCCTTCCTGCAATTTTTCCACCCATAGTTGACATTGATGAACAAACCTTCTGAAGAGAATTTAGTAATTCCTCTAGAATTTAGAGTGACTTCCCCAAAAAAGCATATAACAATTGTCAAGAGATGACATTCCAAGTTAATTCTTCCCACTTATCCTAAGCATGTTAGTGTCGGGAGTTTCACTTGTAGTTTCCTTTGTGGTCAAGATTATATTCCAGTATGATTGTTAATATTCCCACCGTTGACCATAAAAATAATTTTTTTTTACTTTCCACCAGTATTCTTTTTCCAGATAGCTAAGGAAACACCCTTTGATCCACTAGAATAACCATGAAAAAAAAATCCTGGTGTGCGCTTTGTAATAATCGATAATTTCATGCCAAAATAGAAGATTTCCTTCCAGTCAAGTGACTGTACTAGATGGAGAATGATATCAACAATTGACAGTATGCAATGCTTCTTTCCAAAGAAACAAGTGAGTATGCAAGACAATCAATTCCTCCATTATATTGTGGAGTGTATGGTATATTACAATGGTGAATAGTTCCATGCTCTTTACATACAAACGATATATTCCTGAAGTGTACTTCCCCCACCAATCAGTTGTTAAAACTATGATATTATTTGATCAACTGATTTTCCACTTCAGCATAACATGTGACTGGCACAATAAAACCTTCCGACTTGTATAATAAAAGATAAACATAACCATATAAAAGTGTAATCATCGAAGAGTGAGATGAAATAAATAATTTGACCTCTAGTGGGGATGTCCATAGAAATACCGTAAGTATATAAAAAACGATGTTAAGCCCTTTCATCTCCTTCCACCTTAATAAACAAGGTGTATTAAAAAAATCATATATGCTTCACATGTACCACAGTCCTCCCACTAAAGTTTAAAATTTCAGAATCAATAAGCCTCTTGATCCAGTTCCAAGATATGTTACCAAGTCGTTGATGATGTAGATAATAAGATTCCAAGCATGTGTTCCCATTGTCGATATTCCTCCATGTGGAGTTATCTTTGCCAAACATAAACAATTTGGTTTGCCAACTTCCAATGGACATCAAGAAGGATGTATCATTGTGTGAAAATCAAAAAATGCACTAAGTTAACCACTGAGCAATATTTCCACTCTTCCTTTTCCAAATACTATGTCATAATCAATAGATTCCAAGACGGGGCAATAAATTAAATCCCTTCTCATTGAAGTTAAATAACATGTCCTATAACAACAATAGTTTTCCTCCACAAGGGAGTTTGATGGCATATTTTCCAATCCAAAGTACATCAAAGTTAGCATTAATTCCCAAGTTCATCAATTTTCCGTTGGAATTGTTCTATGCCAACTCATTGTATTCCAATAATATATGAGGTATATATAAAAAAACACCATAATCCAACTATTTGAAAAAATAGCCCCAAATATATACCATTAATAGACATACCAACAAATGAAGATCAAATTTCCTTGTCCTTGGAGTGACTCTCATTTTCCTCCATAAATTAGTGATGCCCAATAATAACACTTCCATGAATTCCTTTTATGCAAAGATGGCATAATTACCACAATTTTCCTTCACTTCCTCTTTGCCAGTTCCATCGATAAATATTATGTTTTCCTCTCCAAGGTGTAGTCAACAATATTTGACCAAAACCATCCCCTGAAAGTTGTCTATATTTCTCCTTTGAAAAAATAGTATCTCATATGCATATACTTAACAACAATTCATGATGACAAGTGTATATAAATTATTCCAATCAACTTGGCATAGAGTTTAGGACAACCATGACTTGCACTTCCCAAAATAAACAAATATAGCCATAAAACCTATATCTATATTTTCCGAGAGATACCCCACCCCCCACCCCCCACCCCCAAAAAAAAGGTCTTTCCAATTGCACATTATTTTCCTTGCAATTTATTCACAATCAGATTAAACAGCCAAACAACAATAGAATGATCCCGAAAAATATGTTAGTCATTTGCTATCCATATTCCATGTGTCATATTATATATTTCCTTTTCCTTAGCAATGCTTGCTGTTCCGGTTTGTTTTGTCTAATAATGTGATCAGAATTCCACGTAGAAAATATAGCACAACTATGTTTTTCCAAACCGTGATAATATGAGCCATCAAATACGTGGGGGAATAAAAAAACTTTTGACGTCTGCCAAGGTAAAGTGTTACCGTGTGCGGAGGAGAAAAAATGACAAAGCAATTCATGAAAACCGGGCGTGCAGATCGTTGAGGTATACGGACTGATGCGTGTTATTTATTTTGCTCGATCTGCATGAAGTTAGGGAATAATCAAAGCAACAACTAGGTGTACCTCGATCTCCCTGCAAGAATTAATAGTACGGTGGCTCAAGTTTGGTTTCCACTCTCCAAGGTTCCTCGATGACGCGCGGGCAGAGCGTAGTTGGGACGGCGATGACGGCCGGGAACATCACAGACACTTGGGAGGAGACCGCTGGCACGGGCAAATCTGACGAGTACGTCTACAGACTCCAGTTGATTCACGTGTGGCTCTTGATTTCGATCATGGCTTGAACTTGCCACCAATCGTAGTTTTTCCGAGGAGCAGTCGTTCCGCGTATGGCACGTACGTTACGTTCCAAATTCCGATCGTGTGCAAGTTTCCGACGGCGAGTAGATTTGCACGAATAAATAAATGAGCTCCATGCATGGTCCCGGCCATGAGCCACCTACATGGTGTCCTTTGCGTAGCATGCATGGATCAGCTTGACGAGAGGCGCAACAGGAGGGGCGCCGCGTGACCACTAGATGCAGGCGGACCAATGGGCCAAAGCACACAGCAGGACAATATCGACTAGGGGCGGCGCTCCGGTAGAGTTTGCAGCGGATTAAGGGCCTCGAGTGACGACCATGTCGGCAGAGTCGCACGGCGGACGAACCTCGCTCTGGTACTAATGTTAGAAATTTAGGATTTGCGGTCTACCCCTAATTCCTCTGCGCTTATCCGTGATGCCGCTCACAATTCGCATCTCTGGGGCTAGGGGGTAAGGACCTTCTTATATTGTTTTTCCAAAGAGTCCATCTCTTATACAGATATAAGATTTCTAGTCTTTTTCACTAGTTTTCGGGATAGAGTCCAGATCAAATTACCAACCATGATCATATTTGTCTGTTAATGGATTCTACCCGTTATGTCCCCGGAGCACGCGCTTGTGAGCAACGCGCCATAATAGAGTGTAGATTACTCTAGTTACGTAGATCAACATTAGGGCTGTAATCTAACTATACGATCTAGCTCCTTCCAATTATCAGTATACCCGGGTAGCCTTTCCAATATAAATGATATATTGTATTCCACTGATATTCGACCAGCTTCCTTAAGCATATAACTTAAGTACGTTCCAACAAGTGATAATTTTCCATGCTAAACATGTAAAACAATTCCATGTACAAGTACATGTACAATTCCATAATGAGGTATTCCGAATATTTAACAATTCCAAGTAATTTGAATATAGTTGCTAGACACATAATTCTAACAAGCACAAATAAACCCACGCCTCTTCGGTCTCACCGCTCCACCAACTGAGGATGGACAGGCGAGGAAACCCAGCAGTCAAGGCAAACACTGGGAAATGGAAATCTTCCATCCCGCTGCTAGGTAAAGCCTTGTTTATTTGATGTTGTTCTTCGATCATATGCCACAGACAGTCTGTTTTTGTCAATGAGTTAACTTGATCTGGATTCTGATCGAGATTTCTTGTGCTGTTGATGATGATGCAGTTAACTATGCGCTTGTAACGTGCGCCTTCTTCGGCGTCGGGGTGAACCTGGTGGTGTTCCTCCGGCGGGTGCTCCACCAGGACAACGCCGAGGCGGCCAACAACATCAGCAAATGGACCGGCACCGTCTACATCTTCTCCCTCATCGGCGCCTTCATGAGCGACTCCTACTAGGGCCGCTACATCACCTGCGCCATCTTACAGATGATCTATGTCACGGTATGCAGCTCAGATCGGTCGTAGCACAAAATCATTTTTGTTTGGATTGGTTGCGTGTGTTGTTCTGATCTGAACTTGTGATACTGTCACTGGCGTCGTGGTTCCTGCTGATGAAGCCCACTGGGTGCGGCGACGTGGAGACGCACTGCGACCCGCCGTCGACGGCGGGGGTCGCTCTCTTCTACCTGTCGACTTACATGATCGCGTTCGGCAACGGCGGGTACCAGCCGTCCATCGCCACGCTGGGCTCGGACCAGTTTGACGAGACGGACCCCGACGAGGCGCGCTCCAAGGTGGCCTTCTTCAGCTACTTCTACCTGGCGCTCAACGTGGGCTCCATCTTCTCCAACACGGTGCTGGTGTACTACGAGGACGCCGGGCAGTGGGTCATGGGCTTCTGGGTCTCGGCGGGCGCGGCGGCGCTGGCGCTCATGCTCTTCCTCCTCGGCACCCCCAACTACCGCTACTTCAAGCCCACCGGCAACCCGCTCACCCGCATCGCGCAGGTGCTCGTTGTCGCGTGCCGCAAGTGGCGCGACCACGCGCCCACCTGCGACGAGCTGCTCCACGCCTCTAGTGGTGAGATCGAAGAGGCGCGGGTTTATTTGTGCTAAGGCCAGGGGTAATTGCAAAAAGTGCGGCGCTGACCGGATGGAGTGGGCTGTGCTGACTTGGCTACACTTGTCGTCGTCTGGTTGGCTAGGACCAAATTTACACATTGGGTGCAAGTTGTAGGATGAAATAGTTTGCTTTTGCAAGTTTTGGACTAGATCATCACATCCTGCACAAGTTCCAGGACTCCTGGTGCTATTACCTCTTATTTGTACTCCCTCCGTCCCATAATATAAGAGGAATAGTTCTTTGTGCCGTGACTCCATGACAACCCAAACAAGATCAGGGATCTCTAACCGATCCCTTAAAAACAACTTCAAAAGATTTTTTTTGTTTCAGAAGTTAACCACATATAACCGGACCCTCAAATTGAATGAGTTAACTCCCAAACCCAGCTCAACTCTCTCAAATTTACTCGGACATGGCTACTTCTTGAAAAATCGGTCTCTCCCAACTCCCGCTCGAGGCGCCTCCTCTTCCTGCCACTGCCGCCACCGCGGGTACCGACTGTCATGGATCTAAGGCTGACAGTAGAATGGGGGGCAGGTATGAGGAGCCAAGATCCTAGCTATGGAGTAGTTGTACGCACGAGTTTTACGAGTCCATGCCATTTTCGAAGGAAGTAACAGCCCTACGTCTCGGTGCCCTGAGGTGGTCGACTGGATTATACGTGTGTGTGTTTACAAAAGTGTGAACCCTTGTCCCAGAGGAGGGAGGTGGTTTATATAGAGTGCGCCAGGACCCCAGCTCCCCTCCGTTACGTAGAGTTCAATGCTCATAAAGAAAAGGCATTAGAGGTAACGTCTACAGTAAATGTCATAAATGCTCATAATGCTATGGTTTAAGTCTTAACCGTTGCAGAGTGGAGGGTTCCTCATCTTCTGGTGGTCGAGTGTCTTCAAGGTGGTCGAGTGAGCGCATCTCCACGGTCGAGTGGATGATGATTTCTCTTCGACTGCTTCTGATTCTTTGTAAAGATGTCCTTGGGGAGGGTACGCTGGACAGGTTCATAACCCTACCCTAGGTACATAGCTTCATCATTAGCCCCCGAATGGATCAGGGTTTGAGTGAGGAAGGGGTCGAGAACACTTTCGACCCACTCTTTGTGCTATGAATATGCCTTGTCCTGAAACAATGAGTTAAGGAGACGACGTCGACTCCTTTCTCAATCGCCTTGGTCCATTCTTGGTTGTTGTCGAGTGAACTTTCATGGTTGAATTCCGAATGATGATGTAGAGGGTGTTTGTCTTCAGTCTGACAGGTTGTTCCGCTCTCCGCGGATCTTGCGGGATTCGAATTTTGGGAATCGCGCCAGACGGGAGGAAACGAGGTTATCGGGACGGATTAGGTAAGTCTCCTCGATCCCCGCGCCACCTTTTTCGCCACGTACTGCGCGCGACTGTTGCGGGATTTGTTTAGATCGCTTGGGTCCACTAGTCAGCCACTCGGTGGAAGGCCTTATAAAAGGTCTCGGGCTAGGCCTTTGCTCCGCACACCCCCATTCTCTCTTCTCTTTCTCTCGATCCCTCCGCCACTCTCGCTTCCGCCTTGTCGCCGGACCTCCGCTCGAGCTCGATCCGGCACCATGGGGAAGGACAAGACGGCAGCGTTGGAACGCGCGAAGAAGGCGACCGCGAAGGCGAAGGGCAAGCGGACCAGCCGGGGCGGATCCTCGTCGAGGTCCGGCCTGCCGGCTGGCTGGATCCAGGGCGACTGGATCCGCTCGGCAATCACGCAGGACGACCTCGACGACCTGGTGGAGGGGGGGTTGATCCCCCACAAGTCGGCTCGGCTCCCGGGGGACGAAACTGAGCCGTAGCCTAAAGAGGGTGAGTGTGTCCTCTTAGCAACCCACGTAGATCGCGGATTCTCGCTGCCTCCCCACCCTTTCTTCCGGAGTTTTTTGAACTTCTTTGGGGCTCAGCTCCACCATTTCACTCAGGACACCATAGTCTATCTGGCCGCTTTCGTGTCCATGTGCGAAAACTTCTTGGGCTGTCGACCGCACTGGGGGCTTTTCAAACACATTTTCACTTGCCGTTCCCAGTCGGTTAAAAAGGCCAAGTCGAGTGACGAGAGGACGCGGGTGATCCAGATGTGCGGTGGTCTGGGGATCCAAATGAGGAGCAAGATTACTTTCCCAGTGATGATCCTTCCTGACTCGGTGCGGGGCTCGCAGTCGACTTGGTTTTACTGCAAGGATCAGCCAACCCCTGGCCAGTCGACTGGACTTCCTCCTTTCTCCTTGGCTCGAGTGGAGAAGCCTGCTCCCCTGAAGGTAGTTCCAGAAGAGAAGGCGCGGGTCAAGGAGCTGGTCGAATGGGTCGTCCAGCTTGTTCGCGACGGAGTGACCGGGATGGATCTGCTGGAGGTCTTTCTTGGTCGACGCATCCAACCTCTTCAGGCGCGCGACCATCCGATGTGGATGTACTCTGGGCTCGAAGATACCACTCGGATCCACCCGGAGGAGGTCAGCAAGGATATCTTGGAGAACTGGTTGAGGGGAATCACTGGCAACAAAGACAACCCTCGGGGATCCAGGAGGGTGATTCCATTCGACAACTCGCGCCGGCCAGAGCAGGTATATTTCTGTTTTATCAAGTATCTTTCCGATTCACCACGTGATGTCCCATTTGTGGTCGACTGAATGTCTTTTGATTGTTATCCTTTCAGGTCCTCATTGAAATGTACTCGATGCCCAACGGAGTGCAGGACCCCGGCGCTGAAGAAGAAGGGAGCGGGGGCGAGAGCGGCGACGAGCATTCGGAAGCCGAGGAGGACGAGGAGAGCGATGAATCGACCGATGAGGAAGAAGTCAACTCGCCTCCTCGCAGGGAGAGGAGGTCCAAGCACACTCATGACCCGGCACGCGCTCCGGACTTGGTGGCTGCGCCGATCGGGCAATCCTCGAAGCGCCCCAGGATGTCTTCCCCGACGCCGACTGAGAAGCCTCCAAAGCAATCCAAGGTCGCGCCGCTTCCAGCGCCGGAAGTGTCGAAAGCCATCTCTTCCAAACCGCCCAAAGCTTTGCCTCGGATCAAAGTGACCGTTCCTACTATCTCCGGGTAACCATCTGACTTGTCCTTTATGTGGATTCAATTAACTGGATGTAACCGATTGAATGCGGGCCTTTGCAGTGATGCTACGTCAGGGACCTCTTCATACCAGTACCGGGACGAGGAAATGGAGGATGCGGTAACCTCTAACCCAGGTATGAACTCTTACGATTTCGATTCTTGATCCTTTTAGGGTCGAGTGGTTCACTTGGGGTCAAATGTTCTGTCTTGCAACTCCACCCAACATCATTGACCTTCCGGACGACGACGAAGATGTGGCTCCTAAGCCTAGGAAGAGCAAGAAGGTAACAGCTGGCAGGGTGGCTTGGCAGGAACCAACTGCAACGCCTCCCGTCTGTCAGGCTGAGAATGCGGGCAGGGCCGCTGTGACATTCGCTGCACCCTTGCCGAGTGGGCACCCCATGCGGTCGACCGCGCCTGTGGTTCCTTCAACTATCCAACTCCACACCGCGGAGCCTCAAGCAGCTGCACCTGGGTCGTCTGCACATTTTTTCACCAGCTACCCCGTCCCAGACAACCAGTCGGAAGCGGCTGCGGAAGCCATCCGACAGGCTGATATGATGATGGAGCGGGTGAAGATAGTGCACGAGAGCAGTCAGGCTGCCTACGATGCTAGTGCCGCTCTTCGGGCCAACGTCGAGGTGAGTAGACTTTCCGACTGTTTTTGTTCTCAAAAAATCTTCTTCTGCACAATCTCCGGTTGTTCGCGTTGAATTAGAGCACCCACTGGGTGTTGCTGTCGTTTTTGGTAGTTTCGCTCTTCCACTCGGTCTGGGCGAGTGGGATCAGAACCGGTGGGGGCACGCCAAGTGCACCCATTGGGTGTAGTCCCCGAGTCCGCGGTCAACTGCTGGCAGTCGACTGTGGTATGATTTCTTCTTTTCTTGACGGCGCAATTGTTCTTTCTCTCTCTTTTTTTTACTCCTTGCACTCGACTCCGGCAGGCCGGGCGAGTGGGATCAGAACCGATGGGGGCACGCCAAGTGCACCCACTGGGTGTAGTCCCCGAGACCGCGGTCGACTGCTAGCAGTCGACTGGGGTCTGAACAGCTTGTTGTCCACTTCTTTAGGTTTTATTCTTTCGGAAATGAACTGCTTTCGAACCTATCGATTGACCTGTCTCTTGCCTTCTGCAGAAGTCTTGTACTCTTATCTCCAAGTTTGCCGAACTCGAAGAGAAGCAGAGGCAACTCAACTTAGACTTGGAATTGGCTCAGCAAAATCTGAAAAAAGCTCAAGACGAGGCCGCTGGTATGGAAGGTAACTGATTGCCGACTGAATTTCAATATATCTCTTTGATCTCTTTTTTGATTCGATTATTTCTTTTGCAGAGAAAATGAAGTTGGCTCTTGAACGGGACTCGGACCTCGCCGCCGCGCAAAAAGCAGCCCAAGACAAAACCGCTCTCGCAGAGAAGAAGCTTGCTTTAGTCGAAACGCTTGAAGGAGAGGTGACTAGACTGACATCTTGTCTTAATGAAGCTAACCGCGAAGTGACCAGCCTGAAGAAGGATAAGGTCGCCCTGAACGAAAAGTTGGAGTTTGCGATCCGCAAGAGGAACGACACAGAAGCCTATCTGAGGACCCTCGCCAAGAAGCTTTATCTCGTGCTGGGAGGTATTTCTTTTAATCCGACTGTGTTGATGTCGGCCATCGGATTTTGCTCGGTTGATTGAACTGACTCTTGGCTGCAGAACTTTGTCAAGACTTTGACGAAGAAACTGGGAGGGTCGAGACGGGCCTGGACCCTATCGCTTCCCTGGTCTGCGACGAAACTGCGATGAACGTGCTCCGACTGGAGTCCCGTATCGCCAGCGCCACAAGCTACCTCGCACGCCTGAAGGAGGTTGTCTCTCGAATCGACTCGACGCTTTGGCCGGAGGCGACGCTTCAGAATGATCTGGAATCTCTGATGACTCGACTGAACGAGATCCCTGACCGAGTGCAAGAATGGAAGAAATCCTCCGCCCGGTGTGGTGCTGACGTGGCGCTGTCCCTGGTGCGAGTCCATTGCAAGGAGGTTCGTGAAGACAAGCTGGCTGCGATCAAAGTCGCTAACACCAAAAAGCACGACTTCCAGTCCTTCATGGAGACTTTCATTGCTACTGCCACTCGGATCGCTGATGGGATCGATCTGGACTCATTCGTGGAGCCTGCCAGTCCTCCTCCGGCTGAGTGAACAATCTTATGAAACTTGGATACGCTTTAAATTTGCCTCGAAATGCCGAGTGGTTTCTGTAACCGTTAAACTCCTTCGGGCTTGGTGCCCGAGTATTTTTGATTCGCTGCTTGGAACCTTTTAGTATTTATCTGAATTTGGTTTATCTCCGAATGTGCTTGTGTTTGCCTTCAGATGCACTTTGCTTGCGGCACCTCTTCGTCCTTGTGGATAGGGATGGAGCGGACGTTGTATTTGTGCCGCAGCTCCGAAGGAGAAGGTGGCAGTCGACCTGCACCTCGTCTTCCTTGCGGATAGGGATGGAGCGGACGTTGTATTTGTGCCGCAGCTTCGAAGGAGAAGGTGGCAGTCGACCTGCACCTCGTCGTCCTTGCGGATAGGGATGGAACGGACGTTGTATTAGTGCCGCAGCTCCAAAGAAGAAGGTTGCAGTCGACCTGCACCTCGTCGTCCTTGCGGATAGGGATGGAGCGGACGTTGTATTTGTGCCGCAGCTCTGAAGGAGAAGGTGGCAGTCGACCTGCACCTCGTCGTCCTTGCGGATAGGGATGGAGCGGACGTTGTATTTGTGCCGCAGCTCCAAAGGAGAAGGTGGCAGTCGACCTGCACCTCGTCGTCCTTGCGGATAGGGATGGGTCTCAAACTTAGGCGAGTAGTGGACTGCAGCTAAGCCCCCGAGTGGGAGGATTGCTCTCCACTCGGTAGGATTTTTTCAAACTTAGGCGAGTGCTGGACTGCCGTTAAGCCTCTCAGTGAGAGAACTTAGGCGAGTGCTCGACTGCAGCTAAGCCCCCGAGTGGGCGGACTGCTCTCCACTCGGTAGAATTTTTTCAAACTTAGGCGAGTACTGAACTGCCGTTAAGCCTCTAAGTGAGAGAACTTAGGCGAGTGCTCGACTGCAGCTAAGCCCCCGAGTGGGAGGACTACTCTCCGCTCGGTAGGATTTTTTCAAACTTAGGCGAGTGCTGGACTGCCATTAAGCCTCTAAGTGAGAGAACTTAGGCAAGTGCTCGACTGCAGCTAAGCCCCCGAGTGGAAGGACTGCTCTCCGCTCGCTAGGATTTTTTCAAACTTAGGCGAGTGTTGGACTGCCGTTAAGCCTCTTAGTGAGAGAACTTAGGCGAGTGCTCGACTGCAGCTAAGCCCCCGAGTGGGAGGACTGCTCTCCGCTCGGTAGGATTTTTCAAACTTAGGCGAGTGCTGGACTGCCGTTAAGCCTCTTAGTGAGAGAACTTAGGCGAGTGCTCGACTGCAGCTAAGCCCCCGAGTGGGAGGACTGCTCTCCACTCGGTGGGATTTTTTCAAACTTAGGCGAGAGCTGGACTGCCGTTAAGCCTCTTAGTGAGAGAACTTAGGCGAGTGCTTGACTGCAGCTAAGCCCCCGAGTGGGAGGACTGCTCTCCACTCGGTGGGATTTTTTCAAACTTAGGCGAGTGCTGGACTGCCGTTAAGCCTCTTAGTGAGAGAACTTAGGCGAGTGCTCGACTGCAGCTAAGCCCCCGAGTGGAAGGACTGCTCTCCACTCGGTAGGATTTTTTCAAACTTAGGCGAGTGCTGGACTGCCGTTAAGCCTCTTAGTGAGAGAACTTAGGCGAGTGCTCGACTGCAGCTAAGCCCCCGAGTGGGAGGACTGCTCTCCACTCGGTGGGATTTTTTCAAACTTAGGCTAGTGCTGGACTGCCGTTAAGCCTCCTAGTGAGAGAACTTAGGCGAGTGCTTGACTGCAGCTAAGCCCCCGAGTGGGAGAATTGCTCTCCACTCGGTAGGATTTTTCCAAACTTAGGCGAGTGTTGGACTGCCGTTAAGCCTCTTAGTGAGAGAACTTAGGCGAGTGCTCGACTGCAGCTAAGCCCCGAGTGAGAGGATTGCTCTCCATCGTATCTATAATTTTTGATTGTTTCATGCCAATATTATGCAACTTTTATACACTTTTGGCAACCTTTCATATGATTTATTTGGACTAACCTATTAATCCAGTGCCCAGTGCCAGTTCCTGTTTGTTTCATGTTTATTGTTTCGCAAAAAATCCATATTAAACAAAATCCAAACGCGATAAATTTTTACAGAGAATTATTTTGGAATATATGTGATTTTTGGGACTTGGAATCAATGCAAACGGGGGCCCATAGTGCCCACAAGACACCAGGGCGCTCCCTAGGGGCCAGGCGCGTGGTGGTGGGTTATGCTCACCTCGTACGTCGGTTGGGGCTCTACTTCGGGCGTAAGGAAGCTTATATCCGAAAAAAACCGTGTTAAAATCTCAGCACGATCGGAGTTACGGATCTCTGGGAATATAAGAAACAGTTTTCGGCCAGATCTGGGGAACGCGAAACCGAAGTGAACAGAGAGACAGATCCAATCTCGGAGGGGCTCCCGCCCCTCCGCCGCCATGGAGGCCATGGACCAGAGGGGGACTCTCCTCTCATCTAGGGGGGAGGCCAAGAAAGAAGAAGGAGGGGGGCTCTCTCCCCCTCTCTCCCGGTGGCGCCGGAGTGCCGCCGGGGCTAGGATCATGACGGCAATCTACATCAACAACCTTGCTACCGTCAACGCCAACTTTCTCCCCCTCTATGCAATGGTGTAGCACCCCTTCTCCCCGATGTAATCTCTACTTAAACATGGTGCTCAACTCCATATATTATTTCCCAATGATCTATGGTTATCCTATGATGTTTGAGTAGATCCATTTTGTCCTATGGGTTAATCGTGATCTTGGTTGGTATGATTGTATATTTTATTTATGGTGCTGTCCTACGGTGCCCTCCGTATCACGCAAACGTGAGGGGCCCCCGCTGTAAGGTGTTGCAATACATTCATGATTCGCTTATGGTGGGTTGCGAGAGTGACAGAAGCTTAAACCCGAGTAGGTGGGTTGTTGCGTATGGGATAAAGAGGACTTGATACTTAATGCTATGGTTGGGTTTCACGACCTTAATGATCTTTAGTAGTTGCGGATGCTTGCTAGGGGTCCAATCATAAGTGCAAATGATCCAAGTAGAGGAAGTATGTTAGCTCATGCCTCTCCCTCATATAGAATTACAAGAATGATTACCGGTACTTGTTATCGATTGCCTAGGGACAAATGACTTTCTTGTTGACAAAAGCTATCTACTTTTACTACCTTGCAATTTATTCGTAGTTTTATTCTCGCAAAGTACTCGTAGTTTTATTCTTGCAAAATAGTTTCATACTTGTTCTAGGTAAAGCAAGCGTTAAGTGTGCGTAGAGTTGTATCGGTGGTCGATAGAACTTGAGGGAATATTTGTTCTGCCTTTAGCTCCTCGTTGTGTTCGACACTCTTATTTATCGAAGAAGGCTACAAATGATCGTCTATACTTGTGGGTTATCATCGGCCTCGGGGCCCAGATGTCCTGAGGGAGGTCCGACATCAAGACATATATCGGGGGTGGGTAGAGGCCAGGGGACCATCTTAGCGTGCAAGCAAAGATGACGGTGGCATAAGATTGGTTAGGTTACATGAAAGCCCTACCCCCACCACCTATATAAGTCGGGGCTAGGGGTAGACATGCCCATCAACTCTGGTAGACTAGTATCTCGGTAGCAATACTCATCATCATCCCTATAACCCCCTCGCATGAGGTGCTCCATCATCATTACAATCATAAATCATGATGTAGGGTCTTAGCTCACCTTGAGGTCCCGAACCTGGGTAACCCCCTTGAGGGAGTCATGGACTAAGGGGGCCTCGGGGCGACGGCCCATTGTACATGGGCCGGAGTGGTGGAGCCGCATATTGACACGAGATCTATGAAGTCATGGTGTGCCCCCCCCCCCAAGTCAAGAAGGCGCAGGATCTCTTTAAACCCTTGTTGTAATCTATCTTCGGTAACCCTAACCCTATCAGTGTCTATATAAACCGAGGGGTAGATCTACCCTGATCATTAGGGCTAGGGCTACATTCAGCACCTCATAGCCTTAGGGTTTAGCTCATGCTGCTCTCAAGGTAGATCTACTCTGTAACCATGTTATATCTTCAATATAATCAAGCAGGACATAGGGTTTTACCTCTTAGAGAGGGCCCGAACCTAGGTAAACACTGTTTTCTTTGTCCCTTGTTACCCATCGACCCTAGATCCACAGCTCGGGACCCCCTACCCCGAGGTCTGACGGTTTTGACACCGACATTGGTGCTTTCATTGAGATTTCCGCCGTGGGATCGCTCAGAGGATCGATGGCTCGCCTGATCATAGGAGAAGGCGCCGGATCTGGGGACTTCTTCGTCCCCAGTCAACTCTTCGCGTTCGACAGCATCGTGCTGCACGCCAACCCTACTGGTCGTTTGGATCAGATCGACAACCTCGCCCCCGAACACCGAATTCGATTCGGCAACCTTGAATATGTGGCGGACTCATGGGTCGATCTGGTCTTCGCCGGACTCACTACCCCTTCCCGCTCCCACGCGGGCCTCGTCGCGCCCGCCCCGGAGTCTCCCTCCGATCCGATCTACGGATCGGCCCCAGCAGCCTCGAGCCAGGAGAGCTCCGCCTCGAGCGGCGGCCAGACTCCACCTTCGCCCGAACCCATCATGTTGGCGGAGGACTTACCCCAACCATCGAGGCAGGAGCTAGAGGCAGAAGCCAGGCCGAACCGTCCCTCCACAATGCTCACCCAGCCTTGAGCTCCCACGACGGAGTGGCGGACAAGGGCCAGGAATTATCCTCGGCCCGAAGCAACTCGATCTCAAGCCCCGGCGTGGAATCCACACACAGGGATCAAGATTCTTCCTTAACTTCCGATTGACTGTCCGGACCCCTTTCGAGGATCCGGTTCCACACCCCGAGCTTAGCTCGGCCTGTAGAAATCAAGGATTGGCTAGGGCATTGACCGCCCCCGTCACAACGGAATCTGGCCCAAAGCCCTCAAGCTCGGCGACCCTCACTATGATAAACGAGGCGTTGGACCAAATTCAGAAAATGACTATCCAGGAGGACCTCTCCCCCGCTCACGATCGTCAACCCATCGAGGCATACTGTAGGGATTGGCGTAGGGGTGGACCTAGAAGTTGTTCTAATTGGACGCAAACTATAGGCGTGGGGCTCACCGTTGTAGAAATTCACATAGTTTTGGTATTTCTTTCTAAAATAACATAGAAATTATGTTGGAATTTCATAGTTTGTACAAATTCACAGAGTTTTGACATTTTTCTTCTAAAATAACAAAGAAATTCTAGTGGAATTTCATATTTTGAGTGGGGCACTCCTCTCTCAATGTCGATTCGCCCTTGAATTGGCATCAATGAGGGCGGCACAGGGGAAGCATTGCGGTCCTACCAGTGTACCATGGGCCAACATAACCACGAAACAAGCTTTATGTGGACGATTTGTCGAAATATGACTCGGCCTCCTGTATTTTGGCTATGATACCAGACTTCGATGGCATCGGAAGGACCACCGCAGGGTAAGAGCATCTCCAACAACTGCCCTATTTTAAGGAATCAAAAATCTGTTGGAGTAAATTTTAGGGCACAAAAGGATGATTTTTAGGGCACTAAAAAATAATATTGTTCAACAGCAACCCTAAATTGGAGCACTCATCCAAAAAAAATCAAACGAACATCACAACTACTATCACATTTCATAAATACAAACTTCCAAACATTCAAAGATTTAAATATGCAAAGATCTACACATCTAAAACATTAAAACTTAAACATAATACTCCTACGTACACACTACGCACATACTACTCGTCATCGTCAGGTTGTATGTCGACAGCGTTCACCCAGGAGGGGCCAGCCTCGTCCTCCTTGCGCTCATTGTCCCTCAGAACCACTCTGCCTCCGCCTGCACAAGGTGCAGATTTTCAGCGGCGAACCTCGTCATCGCCGCCTCATCACTCTTACGGGTGTCCCGCTTCTCCAGGAATGGAGGTGTCCCTCTCCCCGCATGGTATACTATATTCATCGACGGACCGATGAACTCAAACGCCTCCCAAGATTGGATTTTCTTTAAGTTCATCTCACTCTGAATCAATCGGATTCAGTCGTTAGGCAGCCACATGATCACGGCAAATGGGGCATTGTGGCAACATTAAAATGCAGCGACCACAGGATTTGATAGCAGCACATATATTTCCAACAACTGGTTGTATTTTTAGGCTGCCCAAAATATTGAGCAAACTTTACAAATAGGCATGGAGGATCCATGACAGGCTACCTTGGTGCACCAATAGAATATGTGAAACTACAACAGTCGTCATAATTTGAAAATAAAGTTTGATTTAGTGTCCTAAGTTTCAGGAAAAAAATGGCCAAGAACTTGTTTGTGATCCATTTTGCAAGATTTGTCCCACTCCATCTGGTGCTGCACTTGTGGCAAGCATATTTAAAGGGAACAACGGATTACAGATGCAACAGGCATATCAAGCTCTCAAAACCATACAAATAAATGAAGTCGCAACACACCATATTCAAACTCCATATTTATAAACCCACTGCCATGAAGGTAATTCCAACATCAATACAAGGAAATACTCCCGGGACAACAGAGACCACGAACTAGGGTAGGTAATAGACACAAGCTGTGGCATAGGTTCATAATATTGCCAATGAATTATTTAGGAGATATATATCATCATCATCATGACTGAAAACAGGTTCTGCCCAATTAAGCCCCAATCAAGCAAAGATAGTAGCTTAAAGAGTTGCTCCTCCACGGCGGCACTCGTTCAGCATGTCAAGGTAGAACTGGCACTTGCTGATATCGCTTCCGTAGTGGTTGATGCACTGCAATTACAATGAACAGTTAGTCCACATGACCACAAATGTACAGAAGTGATCAACTCAGAGAATTCCTCATTCTGACACAAACTAGCATGCTACACTGATCCTCATGCTGATACAAGTGCCATCTTACTTAAAAATGGGCATGCTGAAGTAACTTAATTTCTACTACCTCTGTACCAAAATATATGATGTTTTAGCAGTTCAATTTGAACTGCTAAAACATCCTATATTTTGACGGGGAGGATGTATGTGCTAGCGTGTAACTGATGTAGGAGAGAAAAACAGACAAATTAGTTGTGTACCTTAGAAGAATGATCAAAACATATGAAGCATGGCAATGACAATTCAACTAGTTCTTTTAAGAGACTGATCCAAACTATCAAAACATAATTAGCATGAACATCATTCTTGAAGTGTCTAATCCAAATGATCAAAACATGAAGCATATCAACAAATGAGGGAGCAGGAGGGGGTGAGGGAGGCATACATCTTGGAAGGCCTTGGAAGGGTTGCCACACTTGTCATCAGCAGCATTGTCCATTGGAGTCATAGATGCAGCAGCCTCACCGACAACAGTCTCATGCTGAATGGTACGGGGACCCATCACAGCATCAACAGCCCTGTGCGCCATGGCACTTCCAGTACCGAAAGCCATGCCTGAAATATTTGGACAAGAAAATGTTAGTGTCTGCATTGTGAGAGTATACTGGCCTTCATTGCAGTTAAAAGTGAAAAGAAACCAACCCTGAGCAATGGTGGACCCAATCCCGCTCATGATACCACCACCGCTGCTCTGGGTGGTAGCAGGTGGAGGAGCTGGACGGGCTGCAAAGAAAGCAAAGAGTTAATGTCTATTAGCAGTCACACTGAGGCAAAATACTGAATAAGAGCAGATGAAGAACAACATCAGATTGAATAGATTGTCATTGCAGAAAACATAAATTATGCAGGATGACATAATTACCTGGCGCTGGTGGGTTTCTCACTGGAGCAGCACGTGGAGCAGGGCGGGAAGACCTTCCTGTTAGGCAAGGGCAAAAAGTGAGTCTACCAGGAACATAAATACCAAGTAATATATTTTCATAGTAGGAAACTATAACAATGGCAACTACAGTTATCAGCAAGATTCACTAGAGAAAATGGGTACATTTCAATTATATAGGATTAGTTTTACATGGGATAGCATATCACATAAGTAACACAAATCAAGATGATAAATATGTGACAAGATAAATTATGCTGAAACCACTGACTAATAACAGCATGTCACTAGAACATTTGTACACAATAACAAATTAGTGTTAAAATCATTCTAAGAATGGATGAACAGAAAACACATCCATTCCCTCAAAAGATTGCATTTGTTATGTGCCCCCTGTCTGAACCAAATGCAGATATACAAATAGCTGCAGATGGTTGTTCAAGAGGCACATCACTTTGCTAAACAAAATTGTAAGTGCTGGAGAAAATTAAGAAACAGAAACCAGAGTGCAACTATGCTACATCAAAACTAATGAAACAAACACAGAGAGTGCATCTGAGCTAGTTCACTTAGATTGAGACTAATGAACAAGAGCTACACACACTGAAAACGAGAATAATAAAGGAGTAAACAATACAATGTGCAAGACTGCTCAAAAGAACAGCTTCTTAAAAGAATGATGTCCTGTTATGAAAAGCCCAAGTGATTGAAACACAAACCATTTATATATGCCCCCTAACTAAACCAAAATAGTATGCATAACTATAATGGCTACTCAAGAAGGCAAGTAACAGGAGAACGACTAAATTAAATAATCAATTGAAGAGCCCCGATACAGTCTGGACACTCCACTTAAATGGGGTACCCAAATATTCAACCATGATCAATTAAAACAATAAGCATATACTTGACAAGTTTGAGAATGAAGGAATGTTGAGGACTTCTTAGGACTCCTAGATAAGATAAATGAGGTTCCCACAATAAAATCCAACAGAATTATCTCTATATGCCCCTTAACTAAGCCAAGATAGTATTTACAACCATAATGGCTACTCAAAAAGGCAAACATCAAACTTCATAAACCAATCATGACAATAACATTAAAAAATTAAAACCAGGTCGGATACCTTGCCTTAATTGGAACATACAATGCAGAAACATGACAGTTATGAAATGTCTAAGGCTGCTTGAGGAGCACATCTAGTTAACACAGATGAGTTGCACCCTCAAATGGCCTGGATGAGCATCAGATGCTCATTTCATATGCGCCTCCTAACTAAGCCAAGACAGTATAAATGACCGTAATGGCTACTCAAAGAGGCAATGGTGTAACATCAAATGGAAACTACAAACCATATAACAAGTATATCAAATCCAATCTGGAACGCATGTAATTTATTACAGATCCTAACATAAAAGGGCAGACAACAAATTATTAGCCATACAAAGCTATATGAATCCATCTAAGAAAGGATCTACAGAAACCAGCATCCTTTTCATATTAAAAAAAGGATTCAGATTTGTATATGCCCCTGTCTGAACCGAATGAGAATGTGAATCTGCACCCAATTATTCGAGGGCAATGGACCTACTAATGATCAATAGAAATACAGTTCGTTCCTAAAATCAGCAAGTGGCAAATTACAGGTGTGAGACCCGACAATGCAAGGGACAGACGAAAATCAGGCCCTTGTTAAGAGAAAACAAACGGGTAACAATTTGTTCTATGCCCCTGTCTGAACCGCCTGGGAATGGGAAATCCGCAGCCAATTATTCGAGGGCAATCCGCTCTCCGATGACTACAGAAACCGTTCGATTTCACAACGGAAACCCCTATGCAACATCTACGACAGATCCAGCGATATCCGCACCGAGATGCGCAAACCAACCGCACTACCACACCATCTAAAAACCCACAACAAATCATTCCAACAAACTAACTCAGACGCACATATTCACCAAATCCGTTCGACCTAAGCACCAAATCTACACGCGAACGCCAGATCCGAGGGACGCCCTACGAGATATCGCGAACGCGGAACCATACATACAGGGGGGGGGGGGGGGGGGGGGGGGGGGGAGGGGGGCGGAGCAGGTACCTCCTCCGCTGCGGCGGGCCATGGCGGCGGGTGGGGCGGACGGGCGGCGGGAGGAAACCCTAGGCTGGAGGCGGCGCCGGGAGGGGGAATGGATGAACAGAAGCCAACGGATCGGAATGGGGACACGCTGAGGCGGACCTAGCCCTAGGGTTGGCCTTTTATAGCCGGAGAGGGGTCGCGAGTGGGGATTTTTTTTTTCTTTCGCCTACCATCTTCTTGCGAGGCACGCAAGCTGACGTGTGGGGCCTGGGATGGGGTGGGTCTCGATGACGGGTGGGGCCGCTATGCGTCGTGTGGCTAACGGGTGACGACCATTTCTCTTCCTTTTTTTGTTGCTCCGAACACTCTAGATCCCACCGGCCACCGGCTCGTTCGGGCCGTTCACGCACGAAAGATGATCGGTTTTTTTTTCTGTGGCAAACAATAACGAGGGACTGTGTGTGGCCTGAAGAAATCAAATGAAATTTCCAGTGAGATTCAAATAGTTAGAATTTTTACTTACTAGCGATGCCCGCGCGGCGGCACGCCGCGCCCCCGTTGATGCATCATGACGAAATATGTTATGCTAGTTTGCTATTTTTTTTATTTGACTAATTTAGATTGTAGAGAAAAATTGAGTGTGTGCAATTTAGGGGTTACAATAAGGCAAGCAATGTATAAAGGTGAATTGGAAAGCATAGATTTATTCATCACATGATCGATATATTTTACAAAGTACAAAGTACACATTGCTACTCTCGTGGTAAGATCTGTATTACTGTCATTCATTGCTTGTGTCATCCTAGTGCAGCATACTGCAGGATTGGCGTGTGCTTCCGGTTCGAGAACAGAGTAGAACTGCAAAGAGGGTCTAGAAACTAAAGACAAGTCTTCTACTTTCTTTGTGGAGGGCGAGGGCTTATTGGTGTGTCAATTTACCTTGTATTTTCTTTCCATCGGAGCCGGGTTTCCTCCGAAGGTGTAGGTGCACATTTACGCCTCTCCTTGTACTCGTGGGACGTTCATTGCCGATGGGGTAGCGATTGTATCATATGCTTCCTATCACACCCGATCATCACAAACACAATTGGCTAAAAAGGGTGAACTGTACTTTGCGGGAGAAAAAAGAGAGCAAGTTGTATGTTGAGATAAACAGCCACAACTCGAATGCACATTTATATACAGAAGCGTGCTCCGTGTGTAGTCTCCGTATTGGAATCTCTAAAAGGTCTTATATTTAGAAACAGAGGGTGTAGATGTTTGTGCATATGCCTAACCCTCGATGGTAAAGAAGAGTTAGACAGTTAGATTTGCAAACGGATATTGAGAAAAGCTAACTAAACTGAACTCGCTGATAAAAATACATGATCTGTTGCTGTTTCTATCTTCTTGCTTTCTGAATATAAACAATCTGCTATGCATGACTACATATGACCTTGATGTCACATCTTTGGTTACACTCCTGCAATGTACTGATTATTGTTGAGATGGCCATGCCTTAAAGATCTGAATATGCTATACATATAATCAAATCTGTCCGATCCCTTCCATTTTTAATCTGCAGGCGGATGCAGATAAAGGCAAACAAATGGTTGTACGATTCAGACCGGGGAATCGAGATTCCAAAGATTATGTTTAATTTCTTTAAAATATATTTATTTGAAACATCAAAATAGATGAAACTGTAAGGCATAGTAGTCGATGTTGATTAGCAGGTCATATCGTGTGGTGGATTGGAAGACCTCAGTGTCTGACCAGTTTTCATTGACCATACAGGAACAACAAAACATCCCTTGAACAGGTCAAGCGGATTAGAGCAGCAGGAAAAGTCCCTGGCCTATGCTAAACTACTGTACTTGTACCTTTAAAAGTATCACGATGCTTACCCGCACAAAAAAGTATCGCGATGTTCTGCAAATATGGACCTCTTTACTCCCACATACAAATAAGCATACTCCTTTTGTCATATAAGTTGTGACTGAGCTCTCTCTATTCAGTAATTGAAGCCTTCAACATGTTAGTCTCTCACTCCTGTGGTGAGTCTTGTTTTAACAACTCTGAACATTATTTGCAGATTCTTCATGGACCACATGACATAAAAACTAAAACTGCATGTACAAAGCAAATACGAAATAACTTCAGAATTATCTCTATTTGCAAGATTTAACGTGCTGTATAGACCTAGAAACACAAGAAGCATTACAAACCTGCAATCCACAAAAAGTGTTATACAAGTAAATCATATGTAGGATTATTTATGTACTACACTAAGCACATTCCGACAATCTGAGTGTCACCCATTTATTCACTACATGAATTACTTAATCTTAGAACTAAACTCTCGAGAACTACATTTCTACTGTTACAGAACAAAGTAGAACTTAGAATCAAATCCAACTATGTGCAACAATTAATAATTGAACCTATATAATTTTCTAGGCATATACAACAAAAGGATACTAAAATGCGGTTAATTTGTAAAAAAAACATGAGCTCAACTGAAGATAGGGCAACTGAAATAAACAAATTGCGAGAAAGAAAAAGAAAACTATACGTTCAAAATTATATACCTATTACTAAAGAAACTATCATGTAGCTTTCTTGGTGGGTAAGTGACTATGAGATAGAATCAATGATCTTTGTATACTATGCAGTCAGACCGTCTAACTTTCCTGGTGAGTAAGTGTCCAGAGCCGCGCTCTGATCATCTCCCTTCGGTCCTGCAGCATGATTAAATTCAGAGAAGATTATTAGGCCCATCGAGATCCCAAGCGAAATACGAAGAATTTGAGTAGTAACATGCATCTAGTAGAAATAACTAATAAGTGAAGCACACCAATTTCTAGCTAGAAAATCAGAAAGATAAGTGGCCGGCGAAACCTGCTTCTCTTGTGCGGATAGGGAGAAGCCGAACTGCTGGAGCTTCAACAGCTCCGCTGTGTTGTCGCCCCTCCGCTCGTGTGCTCGTGATCCTCACGGCCAGGTGCTCAACATACAGGATTTCGTGTTGTCGCTGCCCGCCGTGTTGATCGCCTCCTCCACCAACGCCATGGACCGTGACACCTGTCGCTAAGGAAGGCCGCAGGCCGCTAGAATCCGAACATGGCGGTGCATGCTCGGGGATGTGGCGAACGGAGCACAATTCCATCTCGGATGAAAGAAAAGAGAAAAGGATCGAAGAGCGGGTCGAGGCCCTGCGGCCACCATGAGACCGCCACTCAAATATTTTGTGTTGCATCTCAGCAGAGCTGTACAAGAGGATTTGATGGCCAGCTTCCAAAGCCAAACCGTACCACCGCCCCTCCTGATGCTGCACATCAATGATCTAAGAAGAAGGGCAGATAGAACAGGGCGACGTCCAGAGGTGCAAGGCGAGGGAGAGGCGGTGATGCCCCGACGCCGCCAAAAGGCATGAAGAACCGGCGCTGGAGGGGATAGGCTGCGTGAGACAGGCGGCGCTTCCCATGGGACGGCCTTGCCGGCAAGCAGTAGGACGCCGTCAAGATCAACCTCACCTGCTCGCCTTCGACGGTTGCGCTCTCCGCATGGTTTGATCGTTGTGCGTGAAAAAGGAACAGAAGAACACAACTTTGATGGAGAATTGGAGATCGAGCAAGGGCCGTGGAGACGATGCCAGGACGCTTGCCCAACCGGATCTCCTCCCTGCGTCGTCCAGCAGAAACATCACCACCTGCTTCCAACAACAAAGCAAAACAACTAATCCCAAAAAACAGCAGACACAACCAAACGAAAGAAAAAATAGAAACAAACCAGATTGCGCCACAAGATCCACCGAAGCAAGCAGGAGATCGCACAGAGCGAACCCGCGAAGAAATCGAACCCCGCCCAGAGCGACCAACCCGCGGAGAAGTCGAACCCCGCCCAGAGCGACCAACCCGCGGAGAAGTCGAACCCCGCCCAGAGGGACCAACTCTGAATATAAGCTATTTTCGAAGTCAAGGTATCTCTAATATGACTGAACTTATAGAAAAAATATCCACATCCACAATACCAAATCAATGTCATTAGATTCGTTATGGAATGTGGTTGGTGTTGTATGTGTTGATGTTTTTTAATCAAAAATTGGTCAACAAAATTTGACTTCACACGAAACTTATGCACGGAGTAAAAAGGACCGGATGGGGTATGTATCCATCTACAAATCTTCCTTTCTTGCGGGGGTCTTCCTATGAATCTCTCTACACGATGTTCAAGGTACATAGCTTCTCCACTAGGTCATATGGAAGTGCAGCAACAAAATTATGCGATATCCTTGATTTAGCTTGCTGGTCATATTGCGAAGTTGCAGGGCTGCGCGATCTCTCGAGTGTGATGTGCGGCGGAGGAACCGTGAAACGTACTCGAGGGGCTCACCAAGGAGGTTTGGTTGCTTACTCGCTCTCTGCCACTACTGACATGGTCGGCACTTGGCTGAAGGTGATGCATCGTCCTGTCCTTCCCCCCTTGCTGGTGTTGGTTGGGGTGCAAGGTTGCTGGTGACGGCAACATGAAGATTTGGTCCTCACTTGGAAAATATATGCGTCATTCTGTCATCGGCCTTGTTATATTTCAGTGACCGATATTGTTATTGTGATGTTTGTTGTTTTGATTTGCTTTTGTCTCAATTGTCTTAGTAGAAGGTATGCTTGCCCTTATTGGATTATGCGGTTGCACTTGTTACCCTGAGTACTATAACTGCAATATTGTGGTTGCTGAGCTCATTGTGTTTCATAAAATGTGGAGCCGGGCGAGGTCCAGTCTTCGTGTTGCAGGGCCCCTAAGGAAAAAGAAATTGCATCCAACTCCCTCCAAATTTTAAACATGACACTTTTCAGATAAAAATTCAAACGCGATGTCATCCTCGTGCAACCGACGGCCTCACGCGGAACTCCTTGTTGTCACCTTCTCCAACATGATTTATCACCATCATTGGGGTGAGGGACAAAAAGGCATCACCTTGGAGCTTGAAGAAGGCTAATTGTAATTGATTGCTTGCTTGATCTAATGATATGATGACCGCGGTTGGTGTAGCAGCATGAGATTGAACGAAGAAAACCCGAGATAACTTTCAATCCCAAATATGCAGCCTCGAGAGATAGCGAGCTCGATCTCTTCGCGTCCTCCCTTCCAGATCCATGACAATGAAGAAAGAGGAGTGGAATCCGCCCACCATGGATCTCCTTCTTCAACGGTCTTATAGAGGGAAATAGGGCACGTGCCTTCTTTTCTACCTCGCTCTGACACAATGGACCCTGAAAGGAAACTCAATTACATTATCATCTATTGTCGCTTGCTTACAATAGAGGGCATTTACGAACGGCATGAAACAATCACCCTTATGTCAAATTCAGGCCACATATCCAACTACATATCAAAGTCAGAGACGTTGAGTCCCATCTATATATCTAGTGTAATAAGAGTGCTTAGTTAACCTATTTGCTACCACATTAGCTTCTTTATGACAATGAACATAGCTAAAAGTAGCAAATTCTAGGACCAGTTGCTTGCATTCAACGGCAAAAACATCTAGACCCCAAAAGTCTCAGTTTGGTTCGCATCTTCATTCGCCAAAGTGCTATCAAACTCAATCACCAAGCGATTACATCCGAAGTTTGCTGCTAGAAAGAGACCATTATGGACCTTACATCCTTAAAAAGTTCATCTCCACTGCAAGCAATTCTCTCAACATGCACCATTCCATCTCACCATGTGTGCCATGTCAGCATCTAATAACATCATTTTCAGCCAAACATTAATTATTATTACAACATGCACTCTCCTCCATGTCAAATTAATCACATAATTACCCACGTCATACATCTTAGACAAACTAATGTCATCTTATCCACGCTTGCATGGAAAATTGAACGAAATTGATGCTAGATATTGATCGTTAAAATATATTAAAGAGTGAAAATATGGATGGAAGAAGACAATGCGTACATGCAAGTGCTGTTTGGTGTGTCGTCTATTCGCAAATACTAAAGCATGTCTTCTTGAAAAATCTACAATGCTACAAGACTTTATGAAGATACATTTATGAAAGTGAAAACAAAGGAATACCAAATATTAATCTCACAGTCTGACTTGAGATGTTTTCTCATTGGAAATATTAACTTAATTTACTTTAAAAATTGCACGAACCGCTAAGTCATTTTCTGCGTGAAAATTTTCAATCTATTCATCTTCAATCATGACAGTGCAACGAATAACAGAAGTTAATAAAATAAATGTTAGTATGCAGTAATAATATTCCATAGCTACACCCTACATGTCTCTTATTGCTTTCGCGACAACACATGGGAAATCATCTAGTTGCATTAATCTAAGCTGGTTCACCTTCTTGCAATATAATCTTAGCAACTCTCCTGCTAACTTTAAAAAAACCACAATCTTTTTATTTTTTGAGAGAAAACAGATCACAACTATTCATCTGAACCTTCCATTCCGTGTCCGACGACTAGACCTGGGCATAGGCAGCCCGGCCTGAGCCTGGCCCGAAAAGCCCGTCTGGGCCTAGTTGGGCTTGCGGTTTGGGGCTCGGGCCTCGTTTTCCAGCCTGGAAGGTAGTTTGGACCGGGCTCGGGCTTCTCCTTTTTAGTGTTTCGGGCCGGGCTTACATGTGCAAGCGCTGAAAAACAGCATCCAGGCTGGGTCTTTGGGCTTAATTTTGGGCCGGACTCAGACTTGAAAAAGTGTGTATTTCGGGCTCTAGGCGGGGCTTGGGCTTGAGAACATAAGGTTGGCTTTCACAAGCCCGGCCCGAAACCCAGCCCGGCGCAGCGGTTGAACGTGTTTTAGCGACGACACAGATGGCAGAAGCCCATGGGCAACACGACCCCACACGCAAACGCATCTCACAACACTGTAGCCCCGGCCCCGGCCCCGGCCCATGAAACCCATACCCCAATCGAGGGGAAAAAACCTTGGCAAAGGCGAAGCCGTAATTATTCTCGGGACGCACTTCCCCGGCGGCGACCACCGCTCGCTGCCGGGACCCTCGTCGCCGCCGGTCCCCGTGCGGCCTCCTCCGCGCCGCCGGCCATGGTGAGCTCCTCGCCCCTCGTATCGCGCCCCCTCGCCCCCCTTGTCTGATTGCTTTGCTTCTCACTCCGCCCCTCCGCAGTTCTCCATCGCGGCCATCAACGAGAGCGACACCGTCGGCCAGTGGGAGCCGCTCGCGCCGACCAAGGAAGCACAGGTACGAACTCCTCTCCCCGCCCTTCCTCCCGCCCGTCTCTCTCCGAGCGTGCCACGCTCCTAATGCCTGAATTTCCAGCGGGCTTGGTATGTAGCTCGTCACCCGGGCCACGTTAGGGTTTTCGATTTCTCCGAGCGCAATGTGATGGGTTAATTGGGGTATGTGATTCAGTTAAACGCGGCGTGGTAGATGAAACTACAGACTCCAATGCTTGCATTGCCAAGATTGCAGGCGCAGGAGGGCAATACACTATAGTTAGATCTTTCAGGTTTAGTGCAACTGGTCCTGACGCTGAGTTATGTAGTGTACACGCCATGTTTGATTCAAAAGGAGGACTTCCTTGTGGTTATATATAATGCACATAGCCTTGTTTTTGCTACCAAGGCTCAGTTTGCAGTTGCTGAACTGTGCTGCATTGTGCTTGTTTTATAATCTGCTGTGGGAAAATAGCCACGAAACTAGAGGTAAGTTGGTTAAACAAACATCAAAAGCTTTTAATATGGTTGGATGAGCTGGTTGATAAGCTGGATTATCATAATCCACCTCAATGCCAACCGCAGCCTAAAAAGGGCCAGAGTCTGATTTTTGAGTTGTAGAAGCTCTTAATATGTCTGTCAAAATATATTTGATACTAAGAAGGGGCTAGAGTGACTTTTGAGTTTTAGAAGCTCTTAATGTTGTTGTCATAATATATTGTATTATTGAAATAACCTTTTACTGCTGTCAGGAATCTGCACTTTCGCATAAATACCATGAGGGACTCCTCAAGTTGCAAGAAAAAGACTACACAAAAGCTTGTGAACTTTTGGAGGATGTTTTGAAGGATCCACTAATATCCGAAATTCAGGCAATCTCACTAAGAATATTTCAGATGTTCTTCCTTCGTAACAGCAAATTGTTCATTTCAACAATTGTTTATTTCAACAGGTTGAGAACATTGGCAGTGATCAGCATTTGCTGCAGCTAAGGTTCTCTTTGTCACCTTTTTGTAATGGTCATGCTATAAATGTACTTTTTTATTCGTCATTGAGAGGATTATGTGTCTGTCAAACTCCTGGACATAATGTGGATGTTACATGCAAAATTGGATGAAACTGGTCACTATTCACAAAACAATGTTATTGCAAAAACTAACCTGTACCCCTATAAAAAGATGTCAACTAGTGGCAGTGGTCTATTCACCATTGTCTACACCACATGTTGGATCTAGCATATATCGTTGACAAGAGGGCAAGTATGTCTGTATCCGTAGTTTGATCTGGCACAAGTGGCATATTTCCTATTTTCTTTAGTTCTATAGTGGCAGGGTTGGACCCTTCCCTGGACCCTGCGCAAGCGGGAGCTACATGCACCAGGTTGCCCTTTTTTTTTTCTATAGTATTTTTTTCAATCTGTCTCACTACACGGATATTATGCTAGTTATTTCAAATCTATCAGTATGAATCAGAATGGTGTGCCGGCTCTAGTAAGTAGCTAATCCTATGCATGTCATAATAAAATCATAATGCACTGCTTGCATGTCATAACATGCTGAAACCTGCAGGTTTATCGTAGAACACATTGCATAGTTTGTCTTTGTCTTTTTTTGTGTGTGTAAATGGTCGGTCTTTGTCTTGATCTTGAATTGGTTGACTGACTTGAAATGTGCGGCATTAGTATTTGCTGTTCAAAATGCTGACCTTCGTCCTTAATTGCACAGGTTTTTGACATTGAAAAACCTTGCATCTGTTTTCCTTCGACAAGGATCGAAATTTTATGATAATGCTCTCCGCTGTTACCTACAAGCTGTGGAGCTTGATACAAATGATTCAGTTGTATGGAATCATCTGGGAACACTCTCGTGCACAATGGGTTTGCTGAGCATATCAAGATGGGCATTTGAGCAAGGGCTTCTATGCAGCCCAAACAATTGTATGATGTCCTTCTCATTCCATTTTTCTTTTGATTTAATCAGCTACTTAGTAGTTTAACTACCATATCTTAAACTTGTGATGCCTTTTTTTTGTTTTTTCATTCAGTTTTGGTTGCTTTATACAGGGAACTGCATGGAGAAACTTTTGGAGATCCTTATAGCGATCCGTGATGAAGTTTCTTGTGTTTCAGTAGCAAATTTAATACTTATGAATTGGCCATCACATCATCGTGCATTACATGTAAAGAAGACCATTGAAGATGTGGAACCAGTGCCTTTTGCACCACGGGGTATCGACATCCTTGAACCCAAGCATGCCAAACTTGAATTTTCCAATAAAAGAAAATCTGCAGACAATGTATTAAATCAAGAAACAAGGAAGAGGAGTAAACGGGATGCAACATTGCAACTTGTTGAAGCCAAATGGACATCGGTTTTAGATGGCATCATAAGTCTCTTAACTGCAAAAAATGTGAAAGCTGATGAAAATCATTGTGCAAATACTGAGACTAGATGTTCAGACACTGAGGGGACTGTCAAGGGGCTTGCTTATAACACAGTGGATGTCGTCTTATCTATAGGTACATCCAAACCTATGGAATCTGCTGGTGAAAGTGAAAATGTTTTGTACCGGGATGGTGAAAGTTTACAATCGCATGATGGCACACCTACAGTTAAAGAGAAAGATGTTAATTCAGACAGAGAACATCCTCATGAAAGGCGAAGCAGACGCCTTGAGAGGCTGCGGAGTCGCAAACCCGAAAAAGATGAAAATGAATCCAATGGCAAAGATTTATCTCATGCAATAACTCAGTTTCTAGACTCATTTATCCTGAAGGGGGCAAGCACTGCATATAAGACTGATTCTTCTGGAAATGCTGACATTTCTAATCCAGAAATTCCCACATATACGTCCGACCGTGAGGCAGACGATGTTAAGCAATTTCTATTAAAGATATGCAAGAACAATGGTCCTTGTCATATTGGCTTTATGTTATTGGAGGAGATTGCTCATATCGACATACCTTTTCAAGATTACTTTGCTAACTTTGTTGAACTAGAGAAACTTACTAGAGGCTGGGCGCAAGATAGATCTGCGCTGTGCAGTTTATTTCTTGCTGAACTATACTATGATCGAGCTATATGTTCTGGAAGCCCATCAACATCCTCAGAACTATCTGATTCTTCTTACCATCTTTGTAAGGTCATCGAATCAGTAGCTATGGAATTGCCATTATCTGTTGAGAAAATGAACTCCACCAGCTTTGATTTGGACAAGGAAAACTGCAAGGCAGAAATACGTTCAAGTGATAAAACAGAGAGAAATGCTTCAGATACGTCCAAAAGCTGTTCAAACTCTAACGGATCAATTTCCAGTAACATGTTTTGTGATGAAACATCTTCAAATACTGATTATGTGTTCTGGATTCGCTTCTTCTGGCTGAGTGGCTGTCTGTCCCTTGCACAAGAGTGCAAAGAAAAAGCTTATAAGGAGTTCAATGTTGCTCTGTCACTCCTAAGAAGTAGCAGCAAAACGAATGGCAGTAGAGAGTTTATCCCTCTACCTCACAGCAAGCTTGTAAAGTTTCTGACAGCTGATAGGATTCTGCGTGAAATTAACTTGATCAAGCTCGATTATTTACTTTGGAAGAACGATGAGAATATCAACAACATAACTCATACAGAGTTCAAGGAATTGCTTCCTCCACTGTTGCTTTCCACCAATGATGTCTATGGTGGCAATGCATATGATTTGCCGAGCAAAAGTGAGAACGTGATTTCACTTGAGTTGGGTGCCTTGGATGTCTTAATATCTGCATGTGAAAAGGCTAAACCAATGAACGTCAATATCTATCTTGACTCTCACCGAAGGAAAATACAAGTTCTAACTGTGGCAGCTGGCATGGTTGGATCTATTACTCCCCACAAGGGAAACATTTCAAGTGATGCGGATTTTGTGGAAGCACTTAACAGAAATCGGCTGGACAGTGTTGTGGACGCAGTCAAGGACGTATCACGAAGTGTCAGTACAGCAAAAGACGTTATTGATCAATGTGATACTTCTGTAAGTCATCACTTCATTTGTCTATGAATCTCTGTACCAGTCATTTTTTGCCAAAATGTCATTTAGGGACAGAGGGCGTACTAGATATCAGCACGTTAGTGTTCTCTTAGCCAGAAATATTTAGGGCATTTTGGTTGATGCCAAAATATGGCAAGCCCAAAAAGATGGTTATCTGTTGATTGCCTACCAAATTACATTGCATATCTCTACAAAAATTGCTGAACATTGACAGGTTTTGGTATTGCCAAATATTGGCTTGCCAATGTTTTTGCTGCAGACCAAGCATACCTTTAACTATTTAAGATGAGCATAAGTGAGAAGTCATTGTTAAATCTTTAGAGTTTTTGTAGCCTTGATGATGTTGAAGGATATTTGGTACTCCCTCCGTCCCATAATATAAGATCTTATTACATCCAATATACTATGGGACAGAGGGAGTAAATATTATAGCTCTATGTAGGCTGCATAGATGGGATGTTGGAATATTTAAAATTTGGTGCATTTATGAATTATGACAGGTAGTCTAACTTTGGCCATTTATTATATGTTTTATTTATAAACACCTAGATTCACCATGGAGAAAAATAAATAAGCATGTTTGTTGTAAACATATACTTCGCACATTATTATCTTTTTTTTTACCACCATATTATCTTAGTAGTCAAACTACAGGACGGCATAGTAGATTGGCAAGTTTTCCAGACTTGCAGGCTGCAGCTGCAAAAAGTTACACATATGGTCATATTGATGCCATTATGTTATCCTGCTATTTTTAAAGCTCTGTAATTAGATATAATAGGAAGTTAATGTTATTTTGAATGTTGAAGCATTTCAGTGGTTAATTTCTTGTGCATGCAAGAAGTTCATCTGAGCTGTCTGCTATTCATTATAGGATCTAACCATTATTATGGTGGTATGGGGACTGGGGAATTTGCTATGCTGTTCATTCTAGGATGATTTATGTTGCGCTTCCTATGTGTTTGCTCCTTTGGCTGTCTCATAGTACATTGTAAAGTTGCTTATCAAAGGTGTGCTAGGATGGTGTATGGTATTATGTGTGTTGTAACTTATGACTATTCAATGTACTTAGTAATATGTCATGATTATCCCTGTAAAAATACGACACCCCACACCAGTCAGTAATTTAATGGATCCTAACAGTGTCACCAAAGTGACTGTTTGCTATTATTTGCAGGATTGGCAAGAGGGCTTGAGTTCACTAGTTCATATCATTGGCAATATTCAATCATTGCTTCTTACAATCATGTGTGCTGCTGTCAAGATGATTGTATGGAGAAAACTCTCGTGCTCTGGAACCTCGGATGAGGCTGACCAGTTGGAGAGTTCTTGCCTTGTAGATGCAGCCATTGCGTTTTGCAAACTTCAGCATCTTGATCCAACGATATCGGTCAAAACTCAGGTATGTGTTTCCTTCATATTAGTGATAAGATTTATGGTGTTTTTTTTTTAAAGTTCAACTTACTTTTGTTCACCTATGCAGGTTGACTTAATTGTCGCAGTCCATGATTTGCTTGCTGAGTATGGGCTCTGCTGTGCCGGAAGGGACGGTCAAGGGGAGGAAGGGACTTTCCTCAAGTTTGCAGTCAAACATCTCATGGCATTAGACGTGAAGCTAAAATCTCAACTTAGTAGGTTTTTCTTAGCAAACTTATTCTGGTGGACATGTTTCTTTGTCAGTTAACTACTTAACTGCTTGCACTGGTCTTCTCTATCTTATTATATAGATCCAAATGGAACGGAAGGAGATTCACTTCTAGAAAGTGGCAGAGCAGAGGACAGTGTAACTGATGACCGCCCTATTTGTGACGATAAGCATAACTCTGAGGATGAGGAAGAATCGGGTAGGCCTCGATTACTCTGACCATGTTTATAATTTGTGTCTCCTATAGTTCTATTTATTATGTGGCAGAGAACTACAGATGTTGTATAATGCCAGACAATGCTGGCTAGTTTTGTCTCTGTGAGCATATAGAACCGATCCTTACTCCTTAATTCTTGGTGCTGTAGTGAAAGTATATTAACAAACAAATAAATGTAGCCTTTTGTTGGTATTTATCCTGATAAATGCTCTGCCAATGCAGAGTTGGAGGAAATGCAATCAAGTATTGATAGTGCCTTGGACCAGGCTTTTTTCTGCTTATATGGTTTGAAGATAAACCCGGATTCTTGCAGTGAAGATGATCTAGCCGTACATAAGAATGCAAGCCGCGGTGACTATCAAACAAAAGAACAGTGTGCTGATGTGTTTCAGTATGTCCTACCATATGCAAAAGAGCTATCTGTGAGTAAATTCATAATGAGTTGTTAGTTTCAGTTTTGATTGTATGAAGCATTAAATATAGAGAATTAATGCATTTTCTGTTCTTAATTTATTATTTCAGAAAACTGGTTTGGTTAAACTACGGAGAGTGCTGCGCGCGATACGCAAACATTTTCCTCAGCCACCTTCTGAAATATTAGTTAATAACCCTCTTGACAATTTCCTGGACGGACCTGATTCATGTGAAAAGATACTCTGTGAAATTTATGATACCCATGGATCTAGGGAAGCAGTCCTGAATGTACTGTTTCCAGGTGAAACAGGCTATGAAGCATTCAAGAAACTTTCCGCTGACAGGTTTTACATTGCACCTAGACTCCCTTAAGCACTGAAACAGAATCAGTAGAGGATATACACCAACTATTTTTTCTGTGACTGATTCATGCAGCTCCGAGCCTTACTCAGATGTTTATGGAAGCCTGTATCACTACATCGCAGAAGCTGAAGATACAAGTCCCAGCGACAAGTACACAGGTTTTGTGTTGAAAAAGGAAGGAGGAGAATTTGTTGAACAAAGTGCAAATCTTTTCAAGTATGATCTGTTGTATAACCCATTACGGTTTGAAAGCTGGCAAAGGCTTTCAAGTTTATATGATGAGGTAATATTCTTAGTTAGGAATTGGCTGAAGTTTGGCTTGTATTATAGTCAATGCTGTTGTATAACCAGTGTTTGTCATGCTTCCACAGGAAGTTGACCTGTTGCTGAACGATGGTAGTAAGCATATAAGCATTTTGGATTGGCGAACAAATACAGCTTTAATTCAAAGGGTTGAGGCAGGCCGTAGACATAGTCGACGCAGCCTGATGATGAGTTTAATATTGGCTAAAACTATTCCTGATCAGGTGTATCCATCAGTCTATTGTTTTTCCGGTACTCACCAGCGAGATGCCTTTGTGTTGGGAATGACATCTAATCACCTTTTTTCAGGTTGAAATGCATGAATTGTTGGCCCTAGTTTACTATGACAGCGTTCAAAATGTGGTACCTTTTTATGATCAAAGATCTATATTGCCTGTGAAGGATGCAACATGGGACATTAACTGCCGAAATTCGCTGAAGCAATTTGAGAAGGCTTTTGAACTCATGTAATCTGGCACACAAAACCTGTACTCATCTTTTTATCTTCTGTTTTTGGAAACACAGTACAGACGTAGACTCTCACAAATACGCACACACACTCACCCCTATGAATGTAGCATGCACACCCTAGCTCTACCCCTATGAGCACCTCCTAGAGTCTGAGCCGTACATGTAATGATATGATGCTTATTTATCTTGCAGGTCTCAGTGGCTCCATGCATTTTACCTTGGAAAGCTGTGTGAGAAACTGGGGCAATCACCTGCTAAGGCATTTTCATACTACAAGAAAGCCATCACATTGAATCCAACTGCAGTTGACCCGGTTTACAGGATGCATGCATCACGCTTGAAATTACTTTATACCCGAGGGAAACAGAATCTTAATGTGATACAGGTTTGTTAAGATAACATATGTCAATTGATTTTTAAACAAATGGAGAGAAATGTTAGGCATCAGTTTAGTCTCTTCATTTGATGGTTTTAGTATACTCCTGTCCTCACCCGGATATGCTTTTTCATATTGACTGACTTGTGAGTGATGGTATGGAATGTTCCACCAGTGAAGCCATGCTCATGTTGATAATCAAATGGCTGAGTCTGTGTTTCTTCAGATGGTTTCTCTTTTAAAAAGGTTAATTTAGCACATTAGTGAAGTACATTTATAACTGTATCTTGGACAAGATCTGGCATCTTGATAGCTCAGGTGGTTACATTTGGTCACTGGATTTTAGGGGCTATGCTAGGCATTGCAGTTCTATCAGGCATTCTTATATATAATAAATAATGGTTCCATACAGGCCATATAAATAATTAAAGTTCTAGAACAACGCAAGTAATAGTTTCACTAAGTTCAACAACCACCAACCAAGTTTCTCATAGATAAACCCCCCCCGACATATGTGATGTCAAAATACCAACTAAACAAGTGTGGCCTTATGTTCTATAGGATAGATTAGATGTGGTTCGGGCTATATTACACATGAAACGAGCTAATGAGCTGCTGATGAACCAGCTTGGCTCATTAAGACAACGAGTGAAAAGACAAAGCAGTGCTCGGCTCAGCTCGTTCTTGCGAACTGAGCCACCGACAAGTGAGCCCAAGTCAGCTCAGGATCTTTGAGCTCTTTGGCTATATTGGGCAACTTGTCTGGCACCAAGAGCTCAATTTTAAGTATTATATATAACACCAAACTGTGAATTAGAATCTTAAATATTAAAATCTTGTAATGTCAAAATACTTTATGAGACCTTCGTCATTCTGGATTTCCAATCAGAGATGCATCCTTGTTGGTAGTTATGGTTTTATCTGTGTCATAGTACTTTAGTAATAGGTAATTAAATGTTAACTTTGTGGATTGTGTGGTTTGTAGGTAGTTGCTGATTACACATACAACCAGTCGACTAAGGAAAATGTCTTGAGCATGCTGGGGTCCTCTGAACAGAATGATAATGCTCTGGATGATGCGGAGGGAAATAAGTTAGTTAAGCCTGATTTACTTGATAAAGCATGGCACATCCTTTATGATGACTGTCTGCATGCCCTTGGTACTTGTGTGGAAGGGGAGTTAAAGCATTTCCACAAGGCAAGGTACAAGCTTGCTCAAGGATTTTATAGAAGGGGTGAAGCAGGGGACCTGGAGCGGGCTAAGGAAGAGCTCTCATTTTGTTTCAAATCCACTCGCTCTTCCTTTACAGTGAACATGTGGGAAATTGATGGTGCTGTTAGAAAAGGAAGGTAAAGCCTCTTTTGCTACATGTGTAATATTGTTGTGAACTTACATACTGATGTAATTGACTTTTACAACTTCTGATATTGATAGTTCCCCCAAAGAATTCTTATTGTCCGTTCTTTCTTTCAGGAGGAAAAATCCGAATATCGGTGTATCCAGAAAGAATCTGGAGGTCAGTTTATCAGAAAGTTCACGAAAATTCATTACATGCATCAGGAAGTATATGATACTATACTTGGACCTGTTGGAGAAGAACATGGATTTGTGGACTCTTGAGAGGGCATACACATACCTGCGAACCGATAAGAGGGTACCTCCTAATTATCAGTATAATGATGTTAATACATACTCCCTCCGTAAAGAAATATAAGAGCATTTATAGAACACTAAAGTAGTGTCTAAACGCTCTTATATTTCTTTACAGAGGGAGTACCTTTTTTCTGGATATACAATACCTATTTGTTCTCTTTTGTAGTTTGCTCTATGTTTGGGTGATATTGTTCCTGTCGGTCTCGGGAAGTATCTTCAAGTTTTAACAGCAGCGATCCATGATCCTGAGATCCGTCGAGTTTGTGGTGATGTTTCTACTGAGCAACTACTTGAGAAAATGTTTGGTGTATTCATGGACCATGCAAACCTGTTGGGTGATATAAGCACCATACCAGAGGTGAACAGTCCAGAGTTGTCAGAATGCAATCTTTACGGGTAAGTAACTCAATCAGAGTGCAATACACTATTCTTTAAGCTAGATAGTTGTCTTATTAGTGCTTCCTTATGGCAGCTATATCCACCAATATATCCATTTGCTCGAAAGTGATGTCCGAGTAGATGTTCTTGAAGCACTAAACGAGAAGATAAGAAAGCGTTTCAAGACACCTAAATTGACAAATAGCAACTTTGCGAAGATCTGTAAGCATGCTTCTCTGTCATGGTGCCGTTGTATACTCATCAAATTGGCCTCAATCACCCCGCTGCCTGAATCTATGGACACAGACAATCAGCCTGTTCCATTATCCAATGGCCTTCTGTTGTACGTTGATCTGCAACCTGATGAGCTCCTTATCTCATCCCCTGATGGGCCTACTCAATTCAAAGGTCTTGACATGAATTGGTTTGAGACACTCGCTAGAATTAAAAACATTCCGATCAGACAGACATCCGAAGATAACATGGAGACTGCAGTTACTGTAATGAAGAGCACTTACAACTTTTATCGGGACAGTTCTTGTGGAACATTTCCCTCAGGTATTAATCTCTACACAGTAACCCCATCCCATGCATCTGTTGAAGGGTTATTACAGCAAGCCCCCGGTATAGTTGACACCCTTGACCTAAGCATCCCAAGGAAGCTCCTTCTGTGGGTATATACATTAGTTCACGGTCGATATTGCAACATATCCGCTGTCGTAAAGTACTGCGATGAGATGAAGGTACGTCCTGCACTGCTCATCACGTCAGTACTTGCTGTGTAGCGTTTCATCCTTCACATCATTTCATTCCTTCTGCAGGCAAGAAATAAAAGAGGAACCCTAACGGCGGCAGCTTCATCACAAGTCACGCCTCCAGCACCGCACAGCTCTGTTTCTTCTCTGGGTATTTCGCGCAACTTCTCACATCTGGGCATGTGCTGAAATGATAACCACCTTCCCTCTTATTTACCTTGATATGCGTTGTTTGTTGTTCACAGTCACCTCCAAAGAAAAGAGTGCGCATACCGTGTCCAGTGAAGTTCAAGAAGCAAATGCCTCTGCTCCAGTAGCAGCCACTGTTCCTCTCCACCAAGAAGCAGAGGGCAGCGCATCGCTGATTGCCACCGAGGCACAGAAACCCAGCACCGCGGCATCTCAACTGTCGCGCAGCAGCTCATCTAGGACAATGGAAAGTGCTCCGGATGGCGGTCAAGGCAATGCCGGTGCAGCTTGATTGTACATCATGCTTCTGTACACCCATGTGAGCTCCGCGGATGGTCATGAGTTCTGATTAGATTGAAGGCTTCTTCCCTTCCAGCAGAAATATGATGTACTTACTGCAGTTGTAGCAGGACTAGGTCTGATGCCTTTCCTGGTGTATAAAACTAACATTGTATTAGAAGCTAATGTAACACTAAGGACATGCAAGTTCGGTGAGTGTTTGGTTGTAGCCAGAGTTGTGATGCGCCACACCTTTTTAACATTTTACCCCACTTTTCAGACTTGTTTTCTAGCCAACTTTTTCCACAGCCGTGAGAACCTGTGACGACCAATTTTACATTTTTGGATCTAATCCTACCATCTTGAATTTCTAGGCAGTGTTAGGAACTTGCAACAGATTAAAATAGAAAGAGTGAGATATTTGCAACAGAGTGGTTAAATGCAGCATTGATACATCAACTAGTCCCCAATGGCCAGTGCTCACTTTACTGCATCATCTTGCACATGCTACATTTTGAACCCTAAATTTTCCCATCAAAAAATATTTTGCACCCTAAACTTGTCCCAAACACTCGGATTAGTACAATTTTTTTTCTAGAACACACACAAAAAAAGATTCCCACCTTTTCTTCATTTCAAGCGTAAACTTTTTCTTCAGTCTCCAGCGAAAAAAAACTTATTCTTCATTTTTTTGACCAGTATTCTTCAGTTTTTTTAGGGGTGACTTTTTCTTCAGTTTTTTTAGTTGACTTTTTCTTCAGTTAAACAGAACTGAAAATGAGCGGACTAGGCTAACTTCTGATATCACCTTCCGGCCCAAAACTGTTGGGCCGGGCTGGGCCGGTCATCATCTGCTGCAAATCCACGTTGACATCGCCGCCGGCCACCCACCCACCATCCCTAACCACGAGACGCCGACCGGGCCGGAGGAAGAAGACATTTCCTCAGATCGCCCCCCCTCGCGAGCGAAAGAGAGAGAAGCCTCGGCCGCCATGGGATTCATCATGGAGTTCGCGGAGAACCTGATCCTGCGGCTGATGGAGGACCCAGACCAGCGCGACGAGGCGCAGCGGGCGCACGTCTACCGGATGAAGGAGCGGTGCGAGCGCACCAAGGCGGCCTGGGCGCTCCCGCTCCGCCCCTACGGCTTCTGGACCTTCGACCGCTTCAACTCCCAGCTCTCCTGGGACCCCCAGATCAGCCAGGCCGCCGGCCGCCGCGACCCCTACGACGACCTCCTCGCCCGCCACGCCGGCCCCGCCCCGCCCTCCTCGTCCTGAAATCCGAATCCGGTGCGTCACTTCCCCTCCCCTCCAGCAAGATCTACATGCTCGTTGTTCCTTCCGTCCATTTTGCCGTGTCCGCAGTCGTCTCTGCCTGCCTAGGGAGGGATTGGATTGATAGCGCAGGCGGATTCGAATGCGGCGATCCGTGGAGGAGAATTCGATGTAGGTTAGAATGCTCCAGCTAGGTGTCGTTTAGTTTGGGCCGCATAGTTTGGTATTGTATAAGTTATTAGTATGCCAGATTTTGGGTGCTGCTGGGTGAAGGACGGAGCAGTTCATATGGCTTACCATTTAGTTGATTTTGCGAAGCTGTACCGAATCGCCTTATCTCCACCGGTTATCCATTGTGAATATTACCAAAAACGTTGTTAAAATACTTCTACGAGAGGGTTTTATCGGGCTGAGATACCAGTATATTACTTTAGTCCGCTGGTTGGAGAAGCCTTTAGTGGATTTTTATTTCAGGTTTTGATGAGTTAGGCTTTGTGTTACCCCAGCCACTGGCATTCTGTTAACGTAGTGTGTTTCGTGTTGCTGTCTGGATCTCCAGTCCTGTTTAATGTTTGTTTCGTGAGTGGTGAGAAGGCCTGTAGGCATGCTAGAACATTCAAAGTACACTGCCTTTCGATAGTGTGCGCTTTTCGTTGGGCTGTTTTGATTTTGTTGAATTCATCAGCCTTAATTAGTTTTTGTTATGCAATTGCCTGACTGGGCTACTGGATCATTTCTGTCTCACATGTGAACTGCACTCATCGAGATGCTCTTACAATCTGGTTGTACTAGGGCATGCTTGAGTAATCATGCAAATGTTGGTGACATTGTTCTGTGAGGATCAAGGATAGATAATACTCTCTTCAAACTTGTAGGTTCTATCTATGTATTTGGTCATTCGTGTATCAGACTTAAATCTGTTACCTTAGGTCTTCTGTTAACCAAAGGGGGTGACAGATAAGTATGTTCACTTGAATTGAGCAACTTGCTGCTTGTCAAGGTTCTAGTTCATACACAACCCATTAGGCTTTGTTAATACCGGCACCATAAGCTCTGAGTGGCAATGATTAAGACCTTAATGCTCTTCTAACTACATCGATATTAGATGACCTGCTTCACAAATTTAGCATTGTTCAAAATTTCAAAATTGAACATCAGGTAGCTATCGTGCTGTCTATAGAGTGGAAACATATACTCATAAGACATACATAATTTTGCGTATGATACAACTCACTCCCTCCATTCTTAAGTATATGCCCTTCTACAATGCGCACAATCAGAATTTTGAAAACGTTGACCAATATAGACATAAGTATTTGTACTTGTTGTTGTATGGAAATGTATGGCTAAATGTGTGTATTGAGACCATCAATATCAAGGAATAGTGGGAGTAAGAGATAGTACTATTTACCAACTTATTACTCTAGGTGGATCCTGGATTTGAGAATTGAGTTGCTGATAAGTAACACCTACTTTTTGATGATTAGTTTGCCATCTTCCTTATTTTTTGATGATTAGTTAGTTTGTGCTTTGAACTTACTCTCCTTGTTTTACTATGAAGAAGCAATTCCATTGATTAGAAGAAAATGTCTATTGTGAGGGCCTTATGAGTTTTGGCTGCTACATAATCATAAAATTTTGTAGTTCTTTTTCCTGTACCCTTAGCTCAAGTATGGCTGCTACATAATCAAAGAACAGAAGGTTGCACCCTTGGAAATACCAGATGATTTTCAGTCACTTCTTGCATGATCATTCACTGCTCACTTTAAATCATTCGAACATTACAGTAGCCTAGCCTCAAAGATTCACATTTCTCAGAAATTATACCTCAGGTTAGCTATTGAATTGCTATCTTTCTATCATGGGAAGTCATGTTTGAGTGTCTATATACCGCAAGTGCACTTGGGAGTACCAGCTGATTGTCAGCCGCTGCTTTGCATGTTCATTCCCTGCTCGATTTAACTCATTTGAACGTTCTAATAACCTCGAAGATGCACATTTTCCAAGAAATTATATCATGACCAGGTCTGCTATTGAATTGTTATCTTTCAATCATTTGAAGTCGTGTTCCAGTGTCCATATATCCGTTTGTGCTGCCTGACAAATAATATATTGCTTAATCCATATGGTTGGCAAGTCGGCGCGTCGGCAGTATGCTTTTTTTGCTTAAAAAGCATCTGTCCACTTGTGCTCTCCAAGTTTTATTTCCGTCACGCTTGAGAACTCGGATGGTTTCATGACGTTTAATTCGTTTCCCCGCAGGCATCATCCGTGAGGAAGTGTGGTTGCACCGGATCTACGCGGGCAGCAATAAGGAACTCATTTCCCTCAAAACGACTGTGATTGCATTCCCTTCTGTTTCATATTTATCCTTGAACTGCCCCAGTTGGTTCATCTGCTGAATGGTTACTTTGACAAACTTCCTGTTCGGCAAGATACCTGAAATGCTTTGTATCTGTTGATTTTCAGTCTTTGTACCATGAAAGCTTTCAATAATCTCACTGTGCACATGTTTTTCCTTTTGGTGGTTTAATTATCTCGCCGCGCACATGCTTGAGACCTGCGAGTTCTTAGGCTGGCCTTGATGGTCTGCTTTATCAAATGTTAATGGCAACGAATCATGTGAAAACCGATTTTTGGTGCAAATCTGAAAATTCCAACCAGAGCCATCGGATCCTGAACGGATTCCTTCGCCTCAAACGCCCGGGCACGCTCGGGCGGACGACCCGGTCACGAAGATGCGTCCCAAACGGGCTCTTCAAACGCCCGGGTTAACTGGTGGCTCTCATATCCAGCTTAAACTTCAAACGCCCGGGTTAACTGGCGGCTCTCATATCCAGCTTAAATATTGGATGGATATGGGGGTGCCCAGGCGCGTCCACCACGTTGGACTGAAGTCGAAGCTCATCTCCTCCATCGGATTGATGGCATCGTATGGCGGTGCTTCGACCGGTTGCGTAGTGGCTATCCCGGCTAGTTAAGCCGACCGCCAACATCGAAACCCTACCCCGCCCATATTTTCCTTTCCTGTCCACTGTCGTCGTCACTTTCCACTCCCCATCCACCACCACTAGTAGACATTCCTCTACTCCGCCACCACTAGTAGACATGCCCCCACTCCGCCGGGTAAGGAGCCATCCATATCTAACATCGAAGCGCGGGCTGCAACTCCTTGAGCAGATTCGGGAAAGGTGTGAAGCCCGGATCACCGTGGGGCTACCTTCGAATGGAGTAGAATCGGAGGACTTGAGGAGGAGGAGGAGCCGGAAGAGGATGTAGGGGACGCTCGGGACGCGGATCTGTAGGCGGAGCAGCATGCCATCCTCGATTCCCCCCGCTCGGAGTCGAATGCGAAGGCCAGCCGCCGTTGTCGGGAGGAGATGGAGGCGGAGCACGCTGCAGAGGAGGAGGAGCCAGAGCCCTCCTACGCGTCCGTCCACCCGACGCCCGACACCGATGTCTTGGACATCTCCGACGATGAATTGTAGCTAGGGTACCATAGCACGTAGGTTTATTTTGCATGGTTTGTAGGACTTTATGGGGTGAAATATGAGAAACTCAGATGTAGAGGAGCAAATTTGAAACGTGACCGGTCTCTGTCCGCATAGATGCCCGGACATGTCCGTGGACATTTGAGGGCCGAATTTGTAAAGTCCGGCCAGCCTTAGGAAGACGTCAACCAGTTCCTCACCATAGATACATACGGGCACACAATCAGCACCGCCACATCCCCCGTCCCACCACCCACCCCCCACGTAAACCCACGACGAAGAGAATGGAGGGCGCGGGGAGTAACCGGCGCTGGCGGGCGGTCCTGGACGACTTGATGTCGCTTCCGCCGGAGATGCTCAACGACATCTCGCCCGGCTCCCCTTCGAGGAGCTGGTCCGCACCTGCCGCCTGTCCCGTGCCTGGCGCCGCCGCTGGGAATCCGTCCCCGACCTCGACATCCAGTTTGACCCGTGGTCCGGCGCCGCGCCCGACGCTCGCGCCTTGTGGCGGTGCTCCGCGCCCGTCGACGGCTTCACCGCCCGCGTCCGCGTGCGCCACTTCGACCGCGCCGCCCGCTGGCTCCTCGTCCTGGCGCGCAAGCGCGTCCGTGTCTGTTGGGATCCGATGAATTGCGAGTTTCTTATCATATCTATCTATGAATATTATTTGAGTCTTTGTTGAAATCTCTTATGCATGATTGTTATAGTCTCGTATTTCTTCTCCGAAACTTTGGCTTGGTTTGGCCAACTAGATTAATTTTTCTTGCCATGAGAAGAGGTGCTTTGTGATGGGTTCGATCTTGTGGTGCTCAATCTCAGTGACAGAAAGAGACATGACACGCATGTATCATTGCCATTAAGGATAAAAGGATGGGGTCTATTCCTATATAAATAGATCTTGTCTACAACATGTCATCGTTCTTATTGCATTACTCCGTTTTTCCATGAACTTAATACACTAGATGCATGCTGGATAGCGGTTGATGTGTGGAGTAATAGTAGTAAATGTAGGCAGGCATCGGTCTACTAATCTTGGACATGATGCCTATACATGATAATTGCCTTGGATATCGTCATAATTATTTGCTCTTATATCAATTGCCCAACCGTAATTTGTTTACCCTGTTGGGAAATGTAGTAATAATTCAAAAATTTCCTACGTGTCACCAAGATCAATCTAGGAGATGCTAGCAACGAGAGAGAGGGAGTGCATCTTCATACCCTTGAAGATCGCTAAGCGGAAGCGTTACAAGAACGCGGTTGATGGAGTCGTACTCGCGGTGATTAAAATCGCGGAAGATCTGATCCAAGTGCCGAACGGACGGCGCCTTCGCGTTCAACACACGTATAGCCCGGAGACATCTCCTCCTTGATCCATCTAGGAGAGAGGAGAAGTTGAGGGAGAGCTCCGGTAGCACGACAGCGTGGTGGCGGAGCTTGCGGTTCTCCGGCAGGGCTTCGCCAAGCACTACGGAGGAGAAGGAGGTGTTCGACGAGGGAGGGGCTGCGCCAGGGGAAGGGGTGCGGCTGCCCTCTCTCTCCCTCACTATATATAGGGGGAAGGGGGGAGGAGGAGGCGCCCTAGGGTTTCCCTAGGGGAGGGGCGGCCGCCACAGGGGAAACCCTAGATGGGTTTGGGCGCCCCCACCCCTAGGAAACTTGCCCCCCAAGTCGGAGGGGCGGCTGCCCTAGGGGAGGCACCCCCACCTCTCCAGGTTAGGTGAGATTGGATGGGAGGGGCGCACAACCCCTTAGTGGGCTGGTGTGCCCCTCCCCTTGGCCCATAAGGCCCCCCAACGCTTGCCGGGGCCTCCGAAACTCCTTTCGAACACTGGTCGTCACCCGGTACTCCCAGTACAATTCCAGACTCCAATACCCTTCGCCCAATATATCGATCTTCACCCTTGAACCATTCCGGAGTTCCTCGTCATGTCTGGGATCTCATCTGGGACTCCGAACAACCTTCGGTAACCACATACTATTCCCATTACAACTCTAGCGTCACCGAACCTTAAGTGTGTAGACCCTGCGGGTTCGGGAACCATGCAGACATGACTGAGACACCTCTCCGACCAATGACCAATAGCGGGATATGGATACCCATATTGGCTCCCACATGTTCCACGACGATCTCATCGGATGAACCACGATGTTGGGGATTCAATCAATCCCGTATACAATTCCCTTTGTCCATCAGTATGTTACTTGCCCGAGATTCAATCGTCGGTATCCCAATACCTTCTTCAATCTCTTTACTGGCAAGTCTCTTTACTCGTTCCGTAACACATGATCCCGTGACTAACTCCTTAGTCAAATTGAGCTCATTATGATGATGCGTTACCGAGTGGGTCCAGAGATACCTCTTCGTCACACGGAGTGACAAATCCCAGTCTCGATTCGTGCCAACCCAACAGACACTTTTGGAGATACCTGTAGCGCACCTTTATAGTCACCCAGTTACGTTGTGACGTTTGATACACCCAAAGCACTCCTACGGCATCCGGGAGTTGCACAATCTCATGGTCTAAGGAAATGATACTTGACATTAGAAAATCTCTAGCGAACAAACTACATGATCTTGTGCTATGCTTAGGATTGGATCTTGTCCATCACATCATTCTCCTAATGATGTGATCCCGTTATCAACGACATCCAAGGTCCATGGTCAGGAAACCACAACCATCTATTGACCAACGAGCTAGTCAACTAGAGGCTCACTAGGGACATGTTGTGGTCTATGTTTTCACACATGTATTATGGTTTCCGGTTAATACAATTATAACATGAACAATAGACAATTATCATGAACAAGGAAATATAATAATAACCATTTTATTATTGCCTCTAGGACATATTTCAACAGTCTCCCACTTGCACTAGAGCCAATAATCTAGTTACATTGTGATGAATCGAACACTCATAGAGTTCTGGTGCTGATCATGTTTTGCTCGTGAAAAAGGTTTAGTCAATGGGTCTGCAACATTCAGATCCGTATGTACTTTGCAAATCTCTATGTCATATTGTAGATGCTGCTTCCACGCTCCACTTGGAGCTATTCCAAATGGTGTTGCTCCACTATACATATCCGGTTTGCTACTCAGAGTCATATGGATAGGTGTTAAAGCTTGCATCGACGTAACCCTTTATGCCGAACTCTTTATCACCTCCAAAACCGAGAAAATTTTCCTTATTCCTCTAAGGACAATTTTGACCGCTATCCAATGACCCATTCCTGGATCACTCTTGTACCCCCTTGCCAGATACGTGGCAAGGCACATATCAGGTGCGTTACACAGCATGTCATATCGTATAGAGCCTATGGCTAAGGCATAGGGGACAACCTTCGTCCTTTCTCTTTCTTCTGATGTGGTCGAGCTTCAAGTATTAACTTCACACCTTACAACTCAGCCAAGAACTCCTTCTTTGACTGATCCATTTTGAACTCCTTCAAGATCATGTCAAGGTATGTGCTATGTGAAAGTATCATCAGGCGTCTTGATCTATCTCTATAGATCTTGATACCCAATATGTAAGCAGTTTTACCTAGGTCTTCCTTTGAAAAACTCAAATCAAACAACCCTTTATGCTTTCCAGAAATACTACATCGTTTCCGATTAACAATATGTCATCCACATATACTTATCAAAAATGTTGTAGTGCTCCCACTCACCTTCTTGCAAATACAAGTTTCTTGCAAACTTTGCATAAACCCAAAAGCTTTGACCACCTCATCAAAGCGTATGTTCCAACTCTGAGATGCTTGCTCTAGTCCATAGAAGGATCGCTGGAGTTTGCATATCCTTTAGCATCCTTAGGATCGATAAAGCCTTCTGGTTGTATCACATACAGCCTTTCCTCACGGAAACCATCAAGGAAACTTTGCTTTGACATCCATCTGCCAGATTTCGTAAATGAAAATGCAACAACTACTAACATAATTCTAACAGACTTTAGCATCGCTATGATTTAGAAAGTCTCATCACAGTCAACTCCTTGAACTTATCGGAAACTTCTTTGAGACAAGTCGAGCTTCATAAATGGTGACATTACCATCAGTGTTTGTCTTCTTCTTAAAGATCCATTTATTCTCAATGGCTTGCCGATCATCGGGCAAGTCCACCAAAGTCCATACTTTGTTCCCATACATGGATCCTATCTTGGATTTCATGGCTCCTAGCCATTTGTTAAAATCCGGGCCCACCATCGCTTCTCCATGACTCATAGGTTCATCGTTGTCCAACAACATGACCTTTAAGACAGGGTTACCACTCAGAAGTTGTACACACCCTTGTCAACCTATGAGGTTCGATAGTAACTTGATCTGAAGCTTCATGATCATCATCATTAGCTTTCTCTTCAACTGACGTAGGTGCCACAAAAACATCTTTCTGTGCTGCGCTACTCTGATGGTTGAAGTAAAGGTTCAACAATCAAGTTCTATCTTCCTCCCACTCAATTCTTTCGAAAGAAACTCTTTCTCGAGAAAGGACCTGTTCATAGCGACAAACACTTCGCCCTCAGATATGAGATAGAAGGTATACCCAATAGTCTTCTTTGGGTATTCTATGAAGACACAATTGTCTGCTTTGGGTTCGAGCTTTTCTGGCTGAAGCCTTTCGATATAAGCGTCGCAGCCCCAAACCTTAAGAAACGACAACTTAGGTTTCTTGCCAAACCATAGTTCATACGGTGTAGTCTCCACGGACTTTAGATGGTGCCCTATTTAAAGTGAATGTAGTTGTCTCTAATGCATAACCCCAAAACGCTAGTGGTGGATCGGCAAGAGCCGTCATAGAACGCACCATATCCAATAAGGTTCGATTATGACGTTCGGACACACCATCACGCTATGGTGTTCCAGGTGGTGTCAACTGTGAAACGATTCCACCTTGTCTTTAGTGATTGCCAAACTCATAACTCAGATACTCTCCCCTTGATCAGATCATAGGAACTTGATCTTCTTGTTACGATGATTCTCAACTTCACTCTGAAATTGCTTGAACTTTTCAAATGTTTCAGACTACTCAATTCATCGGTGAAGGTGAGAAAATAACGATATCCACCACGCACATCAACACTCATCGGACCGCACACATCAGCATGTATGATTTCCAACAAGTCACTTGCCTGTTCCATTGTTCCAGAAAATGGGGTTTTAGTCATCTTGCCAATGAGGCATGGTTCGCATGTGTCAGGTGATTCAAAATCAAGTGACTCCAAAAGTCCATCGGTATGGAGGTTCTTCATGTGCTTTACACCAATATGACCTAAGCGATAGTGCCACAATAAAGTGGTACTATCATTATCAACTCTACATCTCTTGGTATCAATGTTATGAACATGTGTATCACTATGACTGGGATTCAATAAACCATTCACATTGGGTGCATGACCATAGACGGTATTATTGATGTAAACAGAATAACCATTATTCTCTAACTTCAATGAATAACTGTATTGCAATAAACATGATCTAATCATGTTCATGCTCAACGCAGACACCAATGCAAACAACATTTATCTAGGTTCAACACTAAACCCAAAGGTAGAGGGAGCGTGCGATGGTGATCACATCAACCTTGGAAACACTTCCAACACACATCGTCACCTCGCCCTTAGCTAGTCTTCGTTTATTCCGTAGCTTTTGTTTCGAGTTACCAATCTTCACAACTGAACCGGTATCTAATACTCAGGTGCTACTAGGAGTACTAGTAAGGTACACATCAATAACACATATATCAATATACTTTAGTTGAAGTTGCCAGCCTTCTTATCTACCAAGTATTTGAGGCAGTTCCGCTACCAGTGACCGTTCCCCTAATAGAAGCACTTCGTCTCGGGTTTGGGTTCTTGGGTTTCTTCACTGGAGGGGCAACTAGCTTGCCATTCATGAAGTTTCCCTTCTTTCCCTTGCCCTTCTTGAAACCAGTGGTCTTGTTAACCATCAACACTTGATGCTCCTTCTTGATTTCTACCTTCACGGCCTTAAGCTCGATGAACAGCTCCGGGATCATCTTCCCTTGCATGTTATAGTTCATCACGAAGCTCTAGTAGCTTGGTGATAGTGACTAGAGAACTTTGTCAATCACTCCCTTATCTGGAAGATTAACTCCCATTTGATTCAAGCGGTTGAAGCACCCAGACATTCTGAGTACATGCTCACTAGCTGAGCTATTCTCCTCCATCTTGTAGGCAAAGGTCTTGTCAGAGGTCTCAACCTCTTAACACGGGCATGAGCCTGAAATACCAATTTCAGCTCTTGGAACATCTCATATGTTCCATGGAGTTCAAAACACTTTTGGAGCCCCCACTCTAAGACGTAAAGCATGGCGCTAAACTATCAAGTAGTCATCAGAACGTGTCTGCCAGATGTTCACAACATCCACAGACGACGCCAGAGGGGTTGGCACACCGAGCGGTGCATCAAGGACATAAGCCTTCTGTGTAGCAGTGAGGACAATCCTCAGACTACGGCCCTAGTCCACACAATTACTTACAATATCTTTCAACTTAGTCTTTCTCTAGGAACGTATTAAAACAGGGAGCTAAAGCGCGAGCTATTAATCTACAACATAATTTTGCATAGACAATTTAGACTATGTTCATGATAATGAGTTCAATTAATCATATTACCTAAGAACTCCCACTCAGATAGGCATCCCTCTAGTCATCTAAGTGATACATGATCCGAATTGACTAGGCCATGTCCGATCATCACGTGAGACGGACTAGTCATCAACGGTGAACATCTCCATGTTGATCGCATCTACTATACGACTCATGTTCGACCTTTCGGTCTCTCGTGTTCCGAGGCCATTTCTGTACATGATAGGCTCGTCAAGTCAACCTAAGTGTTTCACATGTGTAAATCTGGCTTACACTCATTGTATGCGAATGTTAGAATCTATCACATCCTATCATCACGTGGTGCTTCGAAACAACGAACCTTCGCAATGGTGCACAGTTAGGGGGAACACATCTCTTGATATTTTAGTGAGGGATCATCTTATTTATGCCACTGTCATTCCAAGCAAATAAGATGTAAACACGACAAACATCACATGCAAATCATAAAGTGACATGATATGGCCAATATCATCTTGCGCCTTTGATCTCCATCTTCGAGGCGCGACATGATCACCTTCCTCACCGACATGCCACCATGATCTCTATCATCATGATCTCCATCATCATGTCTTCATGAAGTTTTCTCGCCAACTATTACTTCTACTGGCTAACGGTTAACAATAAAGTAAAGTAATTACATGGCGTTTACATTGACTCGCAGGTCATACAATAAATTAAGACAACTCCTATGGCTCCTGCCGGTTGTCATACTGATCGACATGCAAGTCGTGATTCCTATTACAAGAACATGATCAATCTCATACATTGCATATATCATTCATCACATCCTTTTGGCCATATCACATCACATAGCATACCCTACAAAAACAAGTTAGACGTCCTCTAATTGTTGTTGCATGTTTTATGTGGCTGCTATGGGTTTCTAGCAAGAACGTTTTGTTGGAAATATGCCCTAGAGGCAATAATAAATTGGTTATTATTATATTTCCTTGTTCATGATAATCGTTTATTATCCATGCTAGAATTGTATTGATAGGAAACTCAGATACATGTGTGGATACATAGACAACACCATGTCCCTAGTAAGCCTCTAGTTGACTAGCTCGTTGATCAATAGATGGTTACGGTTTCCTGACCATGGACATTGGATGTCGTTGATAACGGGATCACATCATTAGGAGAATGATGTGATGGACGAGACCCAATCCTAAGCCTAGCACAAAGATCATGTAGTTCGTATGCTAAAGCTTTTCTAATGTCAAGTATCATTTCCTTAGACCATGAGATTGTGCAACTCCCGGATACAGTAGGAGTGCTTTGGGTGTACCAAACGTCACAACGTAACTGGGTGGCTATAAAGGTTCACTACAGGTATCTCCGAAAGTGTCTGTTGGGTTGGCACGAATCGAGACTGGGATTTGTCACTCCGTGTAAACGGAGAGGTATCTCTGGGCCCACTCGGTAGGACATCATCATAATGTGCACAATGTGATCAAGGAGTTGATCACGGGATGATGTGTTATGGAACGAGTAAAGAGACTTGCCGGTAACGAGATTGAACAAGGTATCGGGATACCGACGATCGAATCTCGGGCAAGTATCGTACTGCTAGACAAAGGGAATTGTATACAGGATTGATTAAGTCCTTGACATCATGGTTCATCCGATGAGATCATCGTGGAACATGTGGGAGCCAACATCGGTATCCAGATCCCGTTGTTGGTTATTGGCCGGAGAGGTGTGTCGGTCATGTCTGCATGGTTCCCGAACCCGTAGGGTCTACACACTTAAGGTTCGATGACGCTAGGGTTATAGGGAAAGCTTGTACGCGGTTACCGAATGTTGTTCGGAGTCCCGGATGAGATCCCATACGTCACGAGGAGTTCCAAAATGGTCCGGAGATAAAGATTGATATATAGGAAGTATGGTTTTGGCCACCGGAAGTGTTTCGGGCATCACCGGTAGTGTACCGGGACCACCGGAGGGGTCCGGGGGTCCACCAGGTGGGGCCACCAGCCCCGGAGGCCTACATGGGCCAATAGTGGGAAGGGACCAGCCCCTAGGTGGGCTGGGGCGCCTCCCACCAAGGCCCAAGGCGCCTTCAAGAGGGGAGGGGGGCAAACCCTAGGGCAGATGGGCCCTAAGGCCCACCCCAGGTGCGCCTCCCCCGTCTCCCCCTTGTGGCCGCCACCCAGATGGGATCTGGGGGCTGCCGCCACCCAGATGGGATCTGGGGGCTACCGCCACCCCTAGGGAGGGAACCCTAGGTGGGGGCGCAGCCCCTCCCCTCCCCTATATATACTTGAGGTTTGGGGCTGCCCAACACACGATTGAATCTCCCTGTTGGCGCAGCCCTACCCCTCTTCCTCCTCGTCTCTCGTAGTGCTTGGCGAAGCCCTGCTGGAGTCCCGCGCTCCTCCACCACCACCACGCTGTCGTGCTGCTGCTGGATGGAGTCTTCCCCAACCTCTCCTTCTTCCCTTGCTGGATCAAGGCGTAGGAGACGTCACCGGGCTGTACGTGTGTTGAACACGGAGGTGCCGTCCGTTCGGCACTAGGATCATCGGTGATTTGAATCACGACGAGTACGACTCCATCAACCCCATTCACTTGAACGCTTCCGCTTAGCGATCTACAAGGGTATGTAGATGCACTCTCCATCCCCTTGTTGCTAGATTACTCCATAGATTGATCTTGGTGATGCGTAGAAAATTTTAAATTTCTGCTACGATCCCCAACAGTGGTATCAGAGCCAGGTTTATGCGTAGTTTCTATGCAAGAGTAGAACACAAAGCAGTTGTGGGCGTTGATTTTGTCAATTTACTTGCCGTTACTAGTCTTATCTTGATTCGGCGGCATCGTGGGATGAAGCGGCCCGGACCGACCTTACGCGTACTCTTACATGAGACTGGATCCACCGACTGACATGCACTAGTTGCATAAGGTGGCTAGCGGGTGTCTGTCTCTCCCACTTTAGTCGGATCGGATTCGATGAACAGGGTCCTTATGAAGGGTAAATAGAAATTGGCAATTCACGTTGTGGTTTTAGCGTAGGTAAGAAACGTTCTTGCTAGAAACCTATAGCAGCCACGTAAAAAACTTGCAACAACAATTAGAGGACGTCTAACTTGTTTTTGCAGCAAGTGTTTTGTGATGTGATATGGCCAAAGGATGTGATGAATGATATATGTGATGTATGAGATGATCATGTTCTTGTAATAGGAATCACGACTTGCATGTCGATGAGTATGACAACCGGCAGGAGCCATAAGAGTTGTCTTTATTTATTTATGACCTGCGTGTCAACATAAACGTCATGTAATTACTTTACTTTATTGCTAAAGCGTTAGCCATAGTAGTAGAAGTAATAGATGACGAGACAACTTCAAGAAGACACGATGATGGAGATCATGATGATGGAGATCATGGTGTCATGCCGGTGACAATGATGATCATGGAGCCCAGAAGATGGAGATCAAAAGGAGCAAAATGATATTGGCCATATCATGTCACTATTTGATTGCATGTGATGTTTATCATGTTTTTGCATCTTATTTGATTAGAACGACGGTAGTAAATAAGATGATCCCTCATTAAAATTTCAAGAAAGTGTTCCCCCTAACTGTGCATCGTTGCGAAAGTTCGTCGTTTCGAAGCACCACGTGATGATCGGGTGTGATAGATTCTAACGTTCACATACAACGGGTGTAAGACAGATTTACACACGCGAAACACTTAGGTTGACTTGACAAGCCTAGCATGTACAGACATGGCCTTGGAACACAAGAGACCGAAAGGTCGAGCATGAGTCGTATGGTAGATACGATCAACATGAAGATGGTCACCGATGATGACTAGTCCGTCTCACGTGATGATCGGACACGGCCTAGTTGACTCAGATCATGTAATCACTTAGATGACTAGAGGGATGTCTATCTGAGTGGGAGTTCATTAGATGAACTCAATTATCATGAACATAGTCTAAATTGTCTTTGCAAATATGTTTTAGATAAATAGCTCACGTTGTAGCTCCCTGTTTCAATATGTTCCTAGAGAAAGACCAAGTTGAAAGATATTAAGCACTGATGCGGACTAGGTCCATAGTCCGAGGAGTGTCCTCACTGCTACACAGAAGGCTTACGTCTTTGATGCACTGCTCGATGTGCAAACCCCTACAACGTCGTCTGTGGATGTTGTGAACACCTGACAGACACATCCTGATGACTACTTGATAGTTTAGTGCACCATACTTTACGGCTTAGAATCGGGATTTCAATGACGTTTTGAACGCCACAGAACATATGAGATGTTCCAAGAGCTGAAATTGGGATTTCAGGCTCATGCCCGTGTTGAGAGGTGTGAGACCTCTAACAAGTTCTTTTGCCAACAAGATGGAGGAGAATAGCTCAGCTAGTGAGCATGTGCTCAGAATGTCTGGGTGCTACAATCACTTAAATCAAGTGGGAGTTAAACTTCCAGATAAGATAGTGATTGATAGAGTTCTCTAGCCACTATCACTAAGCTACTAGATCTTCGTGATGAACTATGACATGCAAGGGATGGAGTTGATCCCGGAGCTGTTCGCGGTGCTTAAGACCGCAATAGGTAGAAATCAAGAAGGAGCACCAAGTGTTGATGGTTTAACAAGACCACTGGTTTCAAGAAGGGCAAGGGCTAGAAGGGAAACTTCATGGATGGCAAATCAGTTGCCGCTCCAGTGAAGGAACCCAAGGTTGAACCCAAACCCGAGACTAAGTGCTTCTATTGTAAGGGGAACGGTCATTGGTAGTGGAATTACCCCAAATGCATGGTAGATAAGAAGGCTGGCAACTTCAACAAAGTATATACGTGTTATTAATCTGTACCTCGCTAGTACTCCTGGTAGCACATGGGGATTGGATACCGGTTCAGTTGCTATTACTGGTGACTTGAAGCAAAAGCAACGGACTAAACGGAGACTGGCTAAGGGCGAGGTGACGATGTGTGTTGGAAGTGTTTCCAAAGTTGATGAGATCACCATCGCACGCTCCATCTGCCTTCGGGATTAGTATTGAACCTAGATAAATGTTATCAGGTGTCTACATTGAGCATGAATATGATTAGATCATGTTCATTGCAATACGGTCATTCATTTAAGTTAGAGAATAATGGTTATTCTGTTTACATGAATGATACCTTTCATGGTCATGCACCCTATGTGAATGGTTCATTGAATCTCGGTCGTGGTAATACACATGTTCACGCCAAAAGATGTAGAGTTAATAATGATAGTACCACTTTCTCGTGGCACTGCCGCTTAGGTCATATCAGGATGACTAAGACCCCGTTCTCAGGTACAATGAAACGGGCAAGTGACTTGTTGGAAATCATGCATGCTGATGCGTGTGATCCAATGAGAATTGAAGCGTGCGGTGGATATCGCTATTTTCTCATCTTCACTGACGATTTGAGTAGATATAGGTATATTTACTTAATGAAGCACAAGTCTGAAACGTTTGAAATGTTCAAGCGATTTCAGAGTGAAGTTAAGAATCATCATAACAAGAAGATCAAATTCCTACGATCTGATTAATGAGAATATCTGAGTTATGAGTTTGGCAAACACTTAAGACATTGTGGAATTGTTTCACAGTTGAAGCCACCTGGAACACCACTGGGTTATGGTGCGTCCAGACGTCGTAATCGAACCTTATGAGATATGGTGCGATCAATGATGTCTCTTATCAATCTACCGTTTTCATTTTGAGGTTATGCATTAGAGACAACTGCATTCACTTTAGATAGGACACCATCTAAGTCCGTTGAGATGACGTCGTATGAACATTGGTTTGGCAAGAAAGCAAAGTTGTCGTTTCTTAATGTTTGGGGCTGCGATGCTTAAGGCTTTAGCCGAAGAAGCTCGAACCCAAAGCGGACAAACACATCTTCATAGGATACCCAAAGGTGACAGTTGGGTATACCTTCTATCTCAGACCTGAGGGCAAATTGTTGTCGCTAAGAACGGGTCCTTTCTCGAGAAGGAGTTTCTCTCGAAAGAATTGAGTGGGAGGAAGATAGAACTTGATGAGGTTGTCGAACCTTTACTTCAACCAGAGAATGATGCAACACAGAAAGATGTTTTCTGTGGCACCTACGTCTGTTGAATAGGAAGTTAATGATAGTGATCATGAAGCTTCGGATCAAGTTGCTATCGAACCTCGTAGGTCGACAAGGATATGTACTACTCCTAAGTGGTACGGTAATCCTGTCTTAGACATCATGTTGTTAGACAACAATGAACCTACGATCTATGGAGAAGCGATGGTGGGCCTGTATTCCGACAAATGGTTAGAAGCCATGAAATCCGAGATAGGATTCATATATCAGAACAAAGCATGGACTTTGGTGGACTTGCCCGATGATCAGCAAGCCATTGAGATAAATGGATCTTTAAGAAGAAGACGGATGTGGGCGGTAATGTTACCGTCTATGAAGCTCGACTTGTGGGAAAGAGTCTTTTCACAAGTTCAAGGAGTTGACTACGATGAGAATTTCTCACCCGTAGCGATGCTTGAGTCCGTCGGAATTATGATAGAATTAGCTGTATTTTTTGATTATGAAATCTTACAGATGGATGTCAAAACAAGTTTTCTTACCAGTTTTTCATAAGAAAAGTTGTATGTGATACAATAAAGGGTTTTGTCGATCCTAAGGATGCTAAAAGGTATGCTGGCTCCAGCGATCCTTCTATGGACTAGAGCAAGCATCTCGGAATCGGAATATATGCTTTGATGGAGTGATCAAAGCTTTTAGGTTTATACAATGTTTGCTAGAAACTTGTATTTACAAGAAAGTGAGTGGGAGCACTACAACATTTCTGATAAGTATATGTGGATGACATATTGTTGATTCGAAATGATGTAGAATTTCTGGAAAGCATAAACGGTTGTTTGAAGAGTGTTTTTCAAAGTAAGACCTGGATAAAGTTGCTTACATATTGAGCATCAAGATCTATAGAGATAGATCAAAACGCCTGATGATACTTTCAAAGAACGCACACCTTGACATGTTTTTGAAGGAGTTCAAAATAGATCAGTCAAAGAAGGGGTTCTTACCTGAGTTGTAAGGTGTGAAGTTGAGTAAGACTCAAATCTTGACCACGGCAGAAGAAAGAGGAAGGACGAAGGTCGTCCCCTATGCTCTTGTCATAGGCTCTATACGGTATGCCATGCTGAGTACCGCACCTGATGTGTGCCTTGCCACATGTCTGGCAAGAGGGTACAAAGGTGATCTAGGACTGGATCACTAGATAGCGGTCAAAATTGTCCTTAGAGGAATAAGGAAATGTTTCTCGGTTATGGAGGTGATAAAGAGTTCGACATAAAGAGTTACGTCGATGCAAACTTAACACCTATCCGGATAGCTCTGAGTAGAGATACCGGATACGTATAATGGAGCAACAATTTGGAATAGCTCCAAGTGGAACGTGGTAGCAGCATCTACGATATAAAGTTTTGCAAAATACATAGGGATCTGAATATGGCAAGACCCGTTGACTACAACCTCTCTCACAAGCATAACATGATCAAACCTAGAACTCTTTGAGTGTTTATCACATAGTGATGTGAACTAGATCATTGAGTCTAGTAGACTCTTGGATGTTGGTCACATGGCGATGTGACCTGTGAGTGTTAATCACATGGCGATGTGAACTAGATTATTGACTCTAGTGCAAGTGGGAGACTGTTGGAAATATGCCCTAGAGGCAATAATAAATTGGTTATTATTATATTTCCTTGTTCATGATAATCATTTATTATCCATGCTAGACTTGTATTGATAGGAAACCCAGATACATGTGTGGATACATAGACAACACCATGTCCCTAGTAAGCCTCTAGTTGACTAGCTCGTTGATCAATAGATGGTTACGGTTTCCTGACCATGGACATTGGATGTCGTTGATAATGGGATCACATCATTAGGAGAATGATGTGATGGACGAGACCCAATCCTAAGCCTAGCACAAAGATCATGTAGTTCGTATGCTAAAGCTTTTCTAATGTCAAGTATCATTTCCTTAGACCATGAGATTGTGCAACTCCCGGATACCGTAGGAGTGCTTTGGGTGTACCAAACGTCACAACGTAACTGGGTGGCTATAAAGGTTCACTACAGGTATCTCCGAAAGTGTCTGTTGGGTTGGCGCAAATCAAGACTGGGATTTGTCACTCCGTGTAAACGGAGAGGTATCTCTGGGCCCACTCGGTAGGACATCATCATAATGTGCACAATGTGATCAAGGAGTTGATCACGGGATGATGTGTTACGGAACGAGTAAAGAGACTTGCCGGTAACGAGATTGAACAAGGTATCGGGATACCGACGATCGAATCTCGGGCAAGTATCGTACCGCTAGACAAAGGGAATTGTATATGGGATTGATTAAGTCCTTGACATCGTGGTTCATCCGATGAGATCATCGTGGAACATGTGGGAGCCAACATGGGTATCCAGATCCCACTGTTGGTTATTGGCCGGAGAGGTGTGTCGGTCATGTCTGCATGGTTCCCGAACCCGTAGGGTCTACACACTTAAGGTTCGATGATGCTAGGGTTATAGGGAAAGTATGTACGCGGTTACCGAATGTTGTTCGGAGTCTCGGATGAGATCTCAGACGTCACGAGGAGTTTCGAAATGGTCCGGAGGTAAAGATTGATATATAGGAAGTATGGTTTTGGCCACCGGAAGTGTTCCGGGCATCACCGGTAGTGTACCGGGACCACCGGAGGGGTCCGGGGGTCCACCAGGTGGGGCCACCAGCCCCGGAGGCCTACATGGGCCAATAGTGGGAAGGGACCAGCCCCTAGGTGGGCTGGGGCGCCTCCCACCAAGGCCCAAGGCGCCTCCAAGAGGGGAGGGGGGCAAACCCTAGGGCAGATGGGCCCTAAGGCCCACCCCAGGTGCGCCTCCCCCCTCTCCCCCTTGTGGCTGCCACCCAGATGGGATCTGGGGGCTGCCGCCACCCCTAGGGAGGGAACCCTAGGTGGGGGCGCAGCCCCTCCCCTTCCCCTATATATACTTGAGGTTTGGGGCTGCCCAACACATGATTGAATCTCCGTGTTGGCGCTGCCCTACCCCTCTTCCTCCTCGTCTCTCGTAGTGCTTGGCGAAGCCCTGCTGGAGTCCCGCGCTCCTCCACCACCACCACGCCGTCGTGCTGCTGCTGGATGGAGTCTTCCCCAACCTCTCCTTCTCCCCTTGCTGGATCAAGGCGTAGGAGACGTCACCGGGCTGTACGTGTGTTGAACACGGAGGTGCCGTCCGTTTGGCACTAGGATCGTCGGTGATTTGAATCACGACGAGTACGACTCCATCAACCCCGTTCACTTGAACGCTTCCGCTTAGCGATCTACAAGGGTATGTAGATGCACTCTCCTTCCCCTTGTTGCTAGATTACTCCATAGATTGATCTTGGTGATGCGTAGAAAATTTTAAATTTCTGCTATGATCCCCAACACGTTTCTTACCTACGCAAAAGCCACAACGGTGATATGCCAATTGCTATTTACCCTTCATAAGGACCCTCTTCACCGAATCCGATCCGATTAAAGTGGGAGATACAGACACCCGCTAACCACCTTATGCATCAAGTGCATGTCAGTCAGTGGAACCTGTCTCACGTAAGCGTACGTGTAAGGTCGGTCCGGCCCGCTTCATCCCACAATGCCACCGAATCAAGATAAGACTAGTAACGGTAAGCAAATTGGCGAAATCATCACCCACAACTACTTTGTGTTCTACTCGTGCATATAATCTATGCATAGACCTAGCTCTGATACCACTGTTGGGAAACGTAGTAATAATTAAAAAAATCCTACGTGTCACCATGATCAATCTAGGAGATGCTAGCAACGAGAGAGAGGGAGTGCATCTTCATACCCTTGAAGATCGCTAAGAGGAAGCGTTACAAGAACGCGGTTGATGGAGTCGTACCCGCGGCGATTCAAATCGCGAAAGATCCGATCCAAGCGCCAAACGGACGGCACCTCCACGTTCAACACACGTATAGTCCGGGGACGTCTCCTCCTTCTTGATCTAGCAAGGAGATAGGAGAAGTTGAGGGAGAGCTTTGGCAGCACGACGGCGTGGTGGTGGAGCTTGCGGTTCTCTGGCAGGGCTTCGCCTAGCACTACGGAGGAGGAGGTGTTGGAGGAGGGAGGGGCTGCGCCAGGGGTAGGGGAGCGGCTGCCCTCTCTCTCCCTCACTATATATAGCGGGAAGAGGGAGGAGGAGGCGCCCTAGGATTTCCATAGGGGAGGGGCGGCGGCGACAGGGGAAACCCTAGATGGGTTTGGGCGCCCCCACCCCTAGGAAACTTGCCCCCGAAGCCGGGAGGGGCGGCTGCCCTAGAGGAGGCGCCCCACCTCTCCAGGTTACGTGAGATGGGATGGGAGGGGCGCACATCCCCTTAGTGGGCTAGTGTGCCCCCTCCCCTTGGCCCATAAGGCCCCCCAACGCTTGCCGGGGCCTTCGAAACTCCTTTCGGTCACGCTGGTCGTCACCCGGTACTGCCAGAACAAATCCGGACTCCAATACCCTTTGTCCAATATATCGATCTTCACCTCCGGATCGTTCCAGAGTTCCTCGTCATGTTCGGGATCTCATTCGGGACTCTGAACAACCTTCGGTAACCACATACTATTCCCATTGCAACTCTAGCATCACCGAACCTTAAGTGTGTAGACACTACGGGTTCGGGAACCATGCAGACATGACCGAGACACGTCTCCGGCCAATAACCAATAGCGGGATCTGGATACCCATATTGGCTCCCACATGTTCCACGATGATCTCATCGGACGAACCATGATGTCGGGGATTCAATCAATCCCGTATACAATTCCCTTTGTCCATTGGTATGTTACTTGTCCGAGATTCGATCGTCGGTATCCCTATACCTTGTTCAATCTCGTTACCGGTAAGTCTATTTACTCGTTTCGTAACACATGATCCTGTGACTAACTCCTTAGTCACATTGAGCTCATTATGATGATGCGTTACCGAGTGGGCCCAGAGATATCTCTCCGTCACACGGAGTGACAAATCCCAGTCTCGATTTGTGCCAACCCAACAGATACTTTCGGAGATACTTGTAGTGCACCTTTATAGTCACCCAGTTACGTTGTGACGTTTGATACACCCAAAGCACTCCTACGGTATCCAGGAGTTGCACAATCCCATGGTCTAAGGAAATGATACTTGACATTAGAAAAGCTCTAGCGAATGAACTACACGATCTTGTGCTATGCTTAGGATTGGATCTTGTCCATCACATCATTCTCCTAGTGATGTGACCCCGTTATCAATGACATCCAATGTCCATGGTGAGGAAACCACAACCATCTATTGATCAACGAGCTAGTCAACTAGAGGCTCACTAGGGACATGTTGTGGTCTATGTATTGACACATGTATTACGGTTTCCGGTTAATACAATTATAGCATGAACAATAGACAATTATCATGAACAAGGAAATATAATAATAACCATTTTATTATTGCCTCTAGGGCATATTTCCAACATACCCACCGTATGCTATTTTCTCGAGAGAAGCCACTAGTGAAATCTACGACCCCCAGGTCTATTTCCTGTCGTATTATTTTCAGCTCTATTAAACCAAAAATCCAAAAATACCTTGCTTCACTTTTTCTTTCTTTATTTTATTTTGTGTTTTTGCAAGATCTATTTATCCAATCTCGTATAATTTAATCTATCTCAATACTGAGGTGGGATTGACAACCGCTCTTATGCATTCAGTTGCAAGTTTTTTTATTTATGTGAAGGTACTGCTTACATAGTTTTGGTGGATCCTCCTACTGGATTGATACCTTGGTTTCATAACTAAGGGAAATACTTACCGTTGTTGTGCTGCATCATCCTCTCCTCTTCGGGGAAATACCAACGCAGATACAAGCAATCATGTGTTTGCTGGTATCTGATGAATTGTAGATTTATGATCAGATTTTTCATTGAATTTATTCGAATCTCTTGAAGTTTTTTTGCTGTGTAATTTTATAGCTTTCTATGCTTTTCGGTCTATGAGTCTTCTCTAGCCAATAAAATTGCGGTGATCTTGTCATGTGATAGGAGGAACGAAGGAACGTATTGTGTTGTTGCCACTACGGATAAGATGATGGGTTTAATCTTATTGCTAGGTTATCTTCTGCCTACATTATGTCATCTTGCTTATTGTGTTGTTTTGTTTCTTGTAAACTTAATATTTGAGATGCATCCTTGATAGCAGTCTTGGGGCAGAGTAATAGTTGTAGACACCAGTAAGTTTAACGTTCTACTTATCACAGACGTAATGCTTAGGTGAGATTATGCCATTGTCACACTCTGTGTTTTGTACCATGTCAATTGAATTAATAAAGCATAAAAAGTTGGTCCATCAAAAACTTTTGCATTATTTGGTTTTGATTTGATTTGGATTTTTGTCTGTGGTTTCAGGTGCTCATGAAAATCATATAATAGCTCTAATTCCTATACTTCATTTCCTTGATCCATTTTTGCCCAATGATCATGCATGTGTATATGACAAAATAGTATTTTCTTACTAAAATAATTTGGCCAAAAAGTATTTTCTAAATTAGGTTTTCCTAAAACCCATTGATTGAGACTTGAATTACAAGTACTTAATTTAGGTATGAAAATCTTTCAAAAGGAATATTTTGACTCCTACTCCCCCCGTCCGAAAATACTTGTCATCAAAATGAATAAAAGGGGATGTATCTAGATGTATTTTAGTTCTAGATACATCCTTTTGTGTCCATTTTGATGACAAGTATTTCTAGACGGAGGGAGTATTATATATAGGACTCCCATAAACCACAAAAATATATTTTTTAAAGTTATTTTTTGTATTTTATTTAAAGTCTTTTTCTTAAGGCTAGAAATGATCTTTAATAGGTTAAAATTATTTTAAAGTTTAAAAAATATTTGAGAAAATTTAGGGAGACTTAGTGGACATATATTGTACATATATAAGATTTTCAACACATGGTCATGTTCAAAATATTGGTCAAATCCCTCAAAAACCCTTTCTGGATATTTCAAGCCTTTGAAATATTTACAAAGGAAATATTCTCCATTAAATCAAAGAAAATTCTACCATGTCTCAGATGCCATATTGGATGATCTTACCAAGTCTCGTGTCTTGGAGAACAAGATAACATCACCAAATTCCCTCAAAACCATTTTTTGTTCATTTTCTGGTTTGAGCAACTTTACATTACCAAACATGTCCAACTGAGTTCAAACTTGATACACATGCTCAAATGGCCTAATCATCCACCTAGGCCAAGTGGTGCATCAAGGAGAATAGGGTAGACTAGTTGGATCTAAGGAAATCAGTTTCTGTCCATTTCTAGGGTTTACAAAAGTTGCATTGGCCACTTTCTTCATTTGATCTCAAAATTTGTGGGCATTAATAATTTGTGATGGCACTCACTCTTGTTAAGTATCAAATCAAGTTGAGTAACCTAGCTAGCTCAAACCATCATCAAACACCTTCTAACAGAGTTTAAAATTCCATGTTTCAGCCCCTTCCACTAATCTCCTTGAGCCAAAATTCTTGTCACAACCCCTCCTAGTCCCCCTCTACCCCTTGTATGCTTTTCTGCCCGAGGGGCAATGATGAGGGGGGGGGGCAGAGCCCCATTTTTCTCCCCTGGACAGTGATATTCTCCCTCTCTCTTAGCCCCTCTCTCCTCCCTCGGCTTTGCAGAGCATCCAAGGCTCACCCCTTGCTTTAGCACACCCCCCTGAACCCTCCAGACACTAGTGGTAAAACTGGGGCGCACGAAACATGCTCATGCCAGCCAAAGACGCGCTCTAGAGCACGCCACCGTGCTCCCGACCGTTGACGCAACGTCCCTCGACCACCTCAGGCCTCCCCCACACGCCATTCGAGGTGCCTCGGCATCCGCAACACGATGCCGTGTTGGGCCCCTTCTCCCTCCCTCTCTCTCACTCCCCGCTGCCCGTGCTCAATGCCGCCTGGCTCGGCCAGTGGGCGCGTGAGCTCGGGGCCCGCCAGGAGCTCGCCCTGCTCCCCTTCTCTTTTCCCTCGGCCTGGACCGTGTCCACCGCCCCAGGCACGCCCCAGAGCGCCGATTTGGCCTATGGCGACACCCTAGACCATGGTTGTGGGCTCAGTCCGTGGTGCACCTCCGCCTAGCCATACATGGCCACCCCGAGCCTCCCTCACAACGCCCTTCACTCCCTCCACCTCCCAGAGACCCCCTGTATCGATCCTCTCTCTCCCATGCACTCCTCTCCCCCATGAACACCACTGCCGACGGCGACCTTGGGCTAAATTTGCGCCACCGAGACCCCCTCCTCTCCCTGAAACCACACCAGAGCATCTCCAACACCACTGCAGATCTCTCATGCACCCCATTGCTTCCTCTCCATGGCTGCAGTGTCGTGCCCCATCCTCTCCATTGCTACAGTCCGCCGCAGGCGATGCACAACTCGTGTCTGCCCTCCCTGGCGTCCATTGCGTATCTCGGCGGATGCAACGTCCTCCCTTGAGCACACCGGCATGCCGGGCATCACCGGTGGTGGCCGATGCCGCCAGGGAGAGCACGGTGATACGTCTCCAACATATCTATAATTTTTATTGTTCCATGCTGTTATATTATCATTCTTGGATGTTTTACAATCATTTTATAATAACTTTATATCATTTTTTGGGACTAACCAATTAACATAGTGCTTGGTGCCAGTTGTTGTTTTTTGGTTGTTTTTTACTTCGCAGAATATCAATACCAAACAAAGTCCAAATGCCACGATTTTTTTGGAGATTTTCTTTGGACCAGAAGACAACTTGGGAGCCAAGGAAGCACCTGGGGGAGGCTGTGGGTCCCACAAGACACCAGGGCATGCCAGGAGGCCCAAGTGCGCCCTGACGGGTTGTGGGGCCCACAGGGGTCTCCTCCACCGCCTCTCAGCTCTATAAATCCTCAGAAATTCTAGAAACCCTAGAGGAGGAGATAAAACACAATTCCAGCCGCTACAAGTTCCAGAACCATGAGATCCAATCTACACCATCGCGGAGGGGTTTGTCATCCTCATTGGTGCCTCTCGATGATGCGTGAGTAGTCTACCATAGACCTACGGGTCCGTAGGTAGTAGCTAGATGGCTTTCTCTCTCTTTTTGATTCTCAATACAATGGTCTCTTGGAGATCTATTTGATGTAATGACTTTTTGCGGTGTGTTTGTTGGGATCCGATGAAGATCGAGTTTACGATCAGTTTCTATCCATGAATATTATTTGAGTCTTCTTTTGATCTCTTATATATATATGCATGATTACTTATAGCCTCGTATTTCTTCTTTGAATCTTTGGTTTAGTCAGGCCAACTAGCTAGATCGATTTTTCTTGCCATTGGAAGAGGTACTTTGTGACGGGTTTGATCTTACGGTGTCCTCACTGTTGGTGTCAAAACCGGACGATCTCGGGTAGGGGGTCCCGAACTATGCATCTGAGGATCGAAGGTAATAGGAGACAAGGGACACGATGTTTACCCAGGTTCAGGCCCTCTTAATGGAGGTAATACCCTACTTCCTGCTTGATTGACTTTGATGAGTATAGGGGTTACAAGATTTGATATACCTCGAGATCGTTATGGCTAAACCCTAGATGTCTAGCCCGTATTATTTGACTTAGCCTCTACGGACTAAACCCTCCAGTTTATATAGACACCGGAGGGGCCTAGGGTTATACATAGTCGGTTTACAGAGAAAGAAACTACACATCCGGATGCCAAGCTTGCCATCCATGCAAAAGAGAGTCCCATCCGGACACGGGGGAAGGCCTTCCATCTTGTATCTTCACAGCCCATCAGTCCGGCCCATGTCACATAGGACGGATGCCCGAGGACTAATACGTCCATTTGGCATCATGCTTTTATATCGATATTTATTGCATTATGGGCTGTTATTACACATTATGTCACCATACTTATGCCTATTCTCTCTTATTTTACAAGGTTTACGTGAAGAGGGAGAATGCCGACATCTGGAATTCTGGGCTGGAAAAGGGCAAATATTAGAGACCTATTCTGCACAACTCCGAAAGTCCTGAAACTTCACGGGAGCAAGTTTCAGAATATATAAAAAATATTAGGCAAAATAAGTACCAGAGGGGGGCCACCCACCATCCACGAGGGTGGGGGCGCGCCCTACCCCCTTGGGCGTGCCCCCTGCCTTGTGGGCCCCCTGGCAGCCCTCTGATGCCCATCTTCTGCTATATGAGGTCTTTCATGGAGGAAAAAATAATCATAAGCTAGCTCACGGGATGAAACTCTGCTGCCACGAGGCGGAACCTTGGCGGAACCAATCTAGGGCTCCGGCGGAGCTGTTCTGCCGGGGAAAACCTCCCTCCGGGAGGGGGAAATCATCACCATCGTCATCACCAGTGAACCTCTCATCGGGAGGGGGTCAATCTCCATCAACATATTCACCATCACCATCTCATCTCAAACCCTAGTTCATCTCTTGTATCCAATCTTTGTCCCAGAGCCTCAGATTGGTACTTGTGGGTTGCTAGTAGTGTTGATTACGCCTTGTAGTTGATGCTAGTTGGTTTACTTGGTGCAAGATCATATGTTCATATCCATTATATATGCATATTAATACCCCTCTGATTATGAACATGAATATGATTTGTGAGTAGTTACGTTTGTTCCCGAGGACATGGGAGAAGTCTTGCTATAAGTAGTCATGTGAATTTGGTATTCGTTCGATATTTTGATGAGATGTATGTTGTCTTTCCTCTAGTGGTGTCATGTGAACGTCGACTACATGACACTTCACCATTGTTTGGGCCTAGAGGAAGGCATTGGGAAGTAATAAGTAGATGATGGGTTGCTAGAGTGACAGAAGCTTAAACCCTAGTTTATGCATTGCTTCGTAAGGGGCTGATTTGGATCCATATGTTTCATGCTATGGTTAGGTTTACCTTAATACTTCTTTTGTAGTTGCGGATGCTTGAAATAGGGGTTAATCATAAGTGGGATGCTTGTCCAAGGAAGGATAGTACCCAAGCACCGGTCCACCCACATATCAAATTATCAAAGTACCGAACGCAAATCATATGAGCGCGATGAAAACTAGCTTGACGATAATTCCCATGTGTCCTCGGGAGCACTTTCCTTTATATAAGAGTTTGTCCAGGCTTATCCTTTGCTACAAAAAGGATCGGTCCATCTCTCTGCACCTTATTTACTTTTGTTACTTGTTACCCATTACAAATACCTTATCACAAAACTATCTATTACCGATAATTTCAGTGCTTGCAGAGAATACCTTGTTGAAAACCGCTTAACATTTCCTTCTGCTCCTCGTTGGGTTCGACACTCTTACTTATCGAAAAGGCTACGATAGACCCCCTACACTTGTGGGTCATCAAGACTCTTTTCTGGCGCCGTTGCCGGGGAGTGAAACGCCTTTGGTAGGTGGAATTTGGTAACGAAAAATTTATATAGTGTGCTGAAATTTACTGTCACTTGTTACTATGGAACATAATCCTTTGAGGGGCTTGTTCGGGGTATCTTCACCCCGACCAGTAGAGAAAAGAGTTGCTCCTCAACCTACTGAACCTATTGAAAATGTTTACATTGAAATTCCTTCGGGTATGATAGAGAAACTGCTAGCTAATCCTTTCATAGGTGATGGAACATTGCATCCCGATTTGCACCTAATCTATGTGGATGAAGTTTGTGGATTATTTAAGCTTGCAGGTATGCCCGAGGATGTTATCAAGAAGAAGGTCTTCCCATTATCTTTGAAGGGAAAGGCATCGACATGGTTTAGCCTATGTGATGATATGGGATCATGGAACTACAACCGATTGAAATTGGAATTTCATCAGAAGTTTTATCCTATGCATCTTGTTCATCGTGATCGTAATTATATATATAATTTTTGGCCTCGTGAAGGAGAAAGCATCGCTCAAGCTTGGGGGAGGCTTAAGCCAATGCTATATTCGTGCCCCAATCATGAGCTCTCAAGAGAAATTATTATTCAAAAATTTTATGCTCGGCTTTCTCACAATAATCGCTCCATGCTCGATACTTCTTGTACTGGTTCTTTTATGATGAAGACTATTGAATTCAAATGGGATTTATTGGAAAGAATTAAACGCAACTCTAAAGATTGGGATCTCGACGAAGGTAAGGAGTCAGGTATAACACCTAAATTTGATTGTGTTAAATCTTTTATGGATACCGATGCTTTCCGTGAATTTAGCACTAAATATGGACTTGACTCTGAGATAGTAGCTCCTTTCTGTGAATCCTTTGCTACTCATGTTGATCTCCCTAAGGAGAAGTGGTTTAAATATAATCCTCCCATTGAAGTAAAAGTAGTTGCACCTATTAAAGTTGAAGAAAAGACTATCACATATAATGATCCTGTTGTTCCTACTACTTATATTGAGAAACCACCTTTCCCTGTTAGAATAAAGGATCATGCTAAAGCTTCAACTATAGTTCATAAGAGTAATACTAGAACACCTACACCCTCTGAGAAAATTAAAGTTGAACCTAGTGTTGCTATGGTTAAAGATCTCTTGGCCGATAATATTGATAGGCATGTTATTTACTTTTGTGATGAACCTGCTAGAATTGCTAGACCCGATACTAAAATTAAACATAGACCTATTGTAGGCATGCTTGTTATTTCTGTTAAAATAGGAGATCATTGCTATCATGGCTTATGTGATATGGGTGCTAGTGCAAGTGCAATACCTCATTCCTTATATAAAGAAATTATGCATGATATTGCACCTGCTAAGATAGAGGAAATTGATGTTACTATTAAGCTTGCCAATAGAGACACTATTTCACCAGTTGGGATTGTTAGAGATGTTGAAGTCTTGTGTGGAAAAGTTAAATATCCTGCTGATTTTCTTGTTCTTGGTTCCCCACAAGATAACTTTTGTCCCATTATATTTGGTAGACCCTTCTTGAATACTGTTAATGCTAAGATAGACTGCAATAAGGATATTGTTTCTATTGGTTTGGAGGATATGTCTCATGAGTTTAATTTTGCTAAATTTCGTAGACAACCCCATGATAAAGAATTGCCTAGTAAAGATGATATTATTGATCTTGCTTCTATTGATGTGCCTCCTAGTGACCCTTTAGAACAATATTTGCTAGACCATGAAAATGATATGTTTATGAATGAAAGAAGGGAAATAGATGAAGTATTCTTTAAACAGGGACCTATTTTGAAACACAACTTGCCTGTTGAAATCCTAGGGGATCCTCCTCCACCTAAGGGTGATCCCGTGTTTGAGCTTAAACCTTTACCTGATACTCTTAAATATTCTTATCTTGATGAGAAAGAGATATATCCAGTTATTATTAGTGCTAACCTTTTAGAGCATGAAGAAAAGAAATTATTGAAAACTCTGAAGAAGCACTGTGCGGCTATTGGATATACTCTTGATGATCTTAAGGGAATTAGTCCCACTCTATGCCAGCACAAAATAAAATTGGAGAAAGATGCGAAACCGGTTGTTGATCACCAACGACAGTTAAATCCTAAGATGAAAGAAGTGGTAGGAAAAGAAATACTAAAGCTTCTGGAGGTATGTATAATTTATCCCGTTGCTGATAGTCAGTGGGTAAGCCCTATCCATTGTGTCCCTAAGAAGGGAGGTATTACTGTCGTTCATAATGATAAAGATGAATTGATCCCACAAAGAATTGTTACAGATTATAGAATGGTAATTGATTTCTGCAAATTAAATAAAGCTACTAAAAAGGATCATTACCCTTTACGTTTTATTGATCAAATGCTAGAAAGATTGTCCAAACATACACATTTCTGCTTTCTAGATGGTTATTCGGTACCTTTGCTTATAGACGTATGCCTTTTGGTTTATGCAATGCACCTGCTACTTTTCAAAGATGTATGACTGCTATGTTCTCTGACTTTTGTGAAAAGATTCTTGAGGTATTCATGGATGATTTTTCTGTTTATGGAACTTCTTTTGATGATTGCTTAAGCAACCTTGATCGAGTTTTGCAGAGATGTGAAGAAACTAATCTTGTCTTGAATTGGGAGAAGTGCCACTTTATGGTTAATGAAGGTATTGTCTTGGGGCATAAAATTTCTGAAAGAGGTACTGAAGTTGATAAAGCTAAAGTTGATGCTATTGAAAATATGTCGTGTCCTAACTACATTAAAGGTATAAGAAGTTTCCTTGGTCATGCTGGTTTTTATAGGAGGTTCATTAAGGACTTCTCTAAAATTTCTAGGCCTCTGACTAATCTCTTACAAAAAGATGTTCCTTTTGTCTTTGATGATGATTGTGTAGAAGCATTTGAAATACTTAAGAAAGCTTTGATTTCTGCACCTATTGTTTAGCCTCCTAATTGGAATTTACCATTTGAAATCTTGTGTGATGCTAGTGATTATGCTGTAGGGGCTGTTTTAGGACAAAGAGTTGATAAGAAATTGAATGTTATCCAGTATGCTAGTAAGACTCTAGACAGTGCTCAGAGAAATTATGCTACTACTGAAAAATAATTTTTAGCATTTGTATTTGCTTGTGATAAGTTCAGACTTTATATAGTTGATTCGAAAGTAACTGTTCACACTGATCATGCTGCTATTAAATATCTTATGGAAAAGAAAGATGCTAAACCTAGACTTATTAGATGGGTTCTCTTGCTACAAGAATTTGATTTGCATATTATTGATAGAAAGGGAGTTGAGAACCCCGTTGCAGACAACTTTTCTAGGTTAGAGAATGTTCTTGATGACCCACTACCTATTGATGATAGCCTTCCTGATGAACAACTAGCTGTCATAAATGCTTCTCGTACTGCTCCATGGTATGCTGATTATGCTAATTATATTGTTGCTAAATTTATACCACCTAGTTTCACATACCAACAAAAGAAAAAGTTCTTCTATGATTTAAGACATTACTTTTGGGATGACCCACACCTATATAAAGAAGGAGTAGATGGTGTAATTAGACGTTGTGAGCATGAACAGGAATAGATCCTGCGCAAGTGTCACGCTGAGGCTTATGGAGGACACCATGGTGGAGATAGAACTGCACATAAGGCATTGCAATCCGGTTTTTATTGGCCCACTCTCTTCAAAGATGCCCGTAAGTTTGTCTTGTCTTGTGATGAATATCAAAGAATTGGTAATATTAGTAGACGTCAAGAAATGCCTATGAATTATTCACTTGTTATTGAACAATTTGATGTTTGGGGCTTTGATTATATGGGGTCGTTTCCTTCCTCTAATGGGTATACACATATTTTAGTTGCTGTTGATTACGTTACTAAGTGGGTAGAAGCTATTCCAACTAGTAGTGCTAATCATAACACCTCTATTAAGATGCTTAAAGAAGTTATTTTTCTGAGGTTTGGAGTCCCTAGATACTTAATGACAGATGGTGGTTCACATTTTATTCATGGTGCTTTTCGTAAAATGCTTGCTAAGTATGATGTTAATCATAGAATTGCATCTCCGTATCATCCACAGTCTAGTGGTCAAGTAGAATTGAGTAATAGAGAGATTAAATTAATTTTGCAAAAGACTGTTGATAGATCTAGGAAGAATTGGTCCAAGAAACTTGATGACGCATTATGGGCTTATAGAACTGCATACAAAAATCCTATGGGTATGTCTCCATATAAGATGGTTTATGGAAAAGCTTGTCACTTACCTCTCGAACTGGAACAAAAGGCATATTGGGCCATTAAAGAGCTCAATTATGATTTCAAACTTGCCGGTGAGAAGAGGCTTTTTGACATTAGCTCACTTGATGAATGGAGAACCCAGGCCTATGAGAATGCCAAACTGTTTAAAGAAAAAGTTAAAAGATGGCAGGACAAAAGGATACAAAAATGTGAGTTTAATGTAGGTGATTATGTATTATTATACAACTCTCATTTAAGATTTTTGCAGGAAAACTCCTCTCTAAATGGGAAGGTCCTTACGTCATCGAGGAGGTCTATCGTTCCGGTGCCATAAAAATCAACAACTTCGAAGGCACAAATCCGAGGGTGGTGAATGGTCAAAGAATCAAACATTATATCTCAGGTAATCCCATAAATGTTGAAACTAATGTTATTGAAACCGTAACCCCGGAGGAATACACAAAGGACACCTTCCAGAACGTTCCAGACTCCGAAAAGGAATAGGTATGAGGTACGGTAAGTAAACCGACTCCAAAACAGTTCTAATAGCAATTTTTCTCCATTTTGGAATATTTAAGAAAATAGGAAAATAAGAAGCAGCCGGAAGGACACGAGGCGTCCACGAGAGTGGAGGGCGCGCCCCCTGCCTCGTGGGCACCTCGTGTGCTCTCCAGACTCTGTTTTCTTGCACAATACTTCTTTTGGTCTGTAAAAATTCATTATATAATCTCCCGAAGGTTTTGACCACCGTATCACGCAAATATCTTCTGTCCTTGTTTCGAGCTGTTTTTCTGACAGATCTAGATCGCTATGGCGTCTTCATGTGCCCCCAAGGACAAGTTCTCCGAGAAGGTAGTCAACCCCTACCTCACAGAGGTGCTGCAACACCCTCAAACCATTGAGATGTGTGAGGGGGTGCTGCACATCCGCGATGTTGAGGGACCAAGGAGGACCGGAAGCGTGGAGACAAGGCTCGAGGCAATGGAGCAACAAGTTTTCAAGTGCCAGGAGATGGTGGAACGTGGACTCTACTCCAATCATATAATGATCATAGAGTTCACCAACAACCACAAGCTGGATGATAAGAACATTGGGGAGGCCATCTTCAAGCTTCACGAGAAAATTGAGCGCCTCCAAGCCCAGATCTATGACCTGCAAAACCAAAACTGTGAGTATGAATATAGATTCAAGAGGATGAGTTTGGCTACAGATTTGAGGATCCCAGAGACTTGATCATCCTTCTATGATAGTGATCCTATGCCTTGGAAGATGGACGGCAAGCCCACATCATCAACAACTCCATCATCACCACCTTCGAGGAAGGAGACATAAACACATGGGTATGGGCACTCCCCTTGGCAAGTGCCAAGCTTGGGGGAGTCCCCCGGTATCGTATCACCATCACTTTTATCTTTACTGCTTTTCTTAGTTCGATCCTTTTGGTAATATCCTGATCTAGTAGAATAAAGTTTTAGCATGATCTAGTTTTGAGTTTTGCTTTATGATCCTTCTATGTAATTGAGTCCATGAGCTATATATAATAAAGATTAGTGTTGAGTCAAGGGCTTGATTATCTTGCTATGATCTTGAGGGAATAAATTAAAATAGAAATAATAAAAAGAATTAAAGACATCATATGGATCTTATGGAGAGTAATGACTTCACATATAAAGAGTATGATGAATAAAAGTTGTTGAGAGTTGACCAACATAGTTTTGGTCATCGTTGCAATTAATAGGAAGTAATAAAGAAAGAGAGGTTTTCACATATAAATATACTATCTTGGACATCTTTTATGATTGCGAGCACTCATTTAAATATGACATGCTAAAGAGTTGACGTTGGATAAGGAAGACAATGTAATGGGTTATGTTTTCTTACATCTGAAATAAACTATATTGTCATAGATCATCCAACATGTTGAGCTTGCCTTTCCCTCTCATGCTAGCCAAATTCTTTGCACCAAGTAGAGATACTACTTGTGCTTCCAAATATCCTTAAACCTAGTTTTTCCATGAGAGTCCACCATATCTACCTATGAATTGAGTAAGATCCTTCAAGTAAGTTGTCATCGTTGCAACCAATAAAAATTGCTCTCTAAATATGTATGATTTATTAGTGTGGATAAAATAAGCTTTATACGATCTTGTGATGTGGAAGAAATAAAAGCGACGGACTGCATAATAAAGGTCCATATCACAAGTGGCAATATAAAGTGATGTTCTTTTGCATTAAGACTTCATGCATCCAACCATATAAAGCACATGACAACCTCTGCTTCCCTCTGTGAAGGGCCTATCTTTTATTCTGGTTTTATACTTCATGCAAAGAGTCACGGTGATCTTCACCTTTCCCTTTTACATTTCATCCTTTGGCAAGCACATTGTGTTGGAAAGATCCTGATATATATGGCTAATTGGATGTGACTTTTCATGAACTATTATTGTTGACATTACCCGTGAGGTAAAAGGTTGGGAGGCGAAACTAAACCCCTATCTTTCTCTGTGTCCAATTAAAAATTCATAACCATAAATATCGCGTGAGTGTTAGCAATTGTGCAAGACTAAATGATAGTTGAGTATGTGGACTTGCTCAAAAGCTCTTATATTGACTCTTTCTGATGTTATGATAAATTGCAATTGCTTCAATGCCTGAGATTATAGTTTGTTGGTTTTCAATGAAGTTTCTGATTTATACTTGAAATTGTGATTGAATTGTTACTTTAGCATAAGAGATCATATGACAATATATGTATATGTTGTTGTTCTAAGAATGATCATGATGCCCTCATGTCCATATTTTATGTTTATCGACACCTCTATCTCTAAACTTGTGGACATATTTATCAATATCGACTTTCACTTGAGGAAAAGCGAGGTCTAAGCTTGGGGGAGTTGGTACGTCCATTTTGCATCATGCTTTTATATTGATATTTATTGCACTATGGGCTGTTATTACACATTATGTCACAATACTTATGCCTATTCTCCCTTATTTTACAAGGTTTACATGAAGAAGGAGAATGCCGGCAACTAGAATTCTGGGCCGGAAAAGGAGCAAATATTAGAGACCTATTCTGCACAACTCCAAAAGTCCTGAAACTTCACGGGAGCAAGTTTCAGAATATAAAAAAAATATTGGGCGAAAGAAGTACCACAGGGGGCCCACCCGATGTCTACTACACAACCTTCTTCTTGTAGACGTTGTTGGGCCTCCAAGTGCAGAGGTTTGTAGGACAGTAGCAAATTTCCCTCAAGTGGATGACCTAAGGTTTATCAATTCGTAGGAGGCGTAGGATGAAGATGGTCTCTCTCAAGCAACCCTGCAACCAAATAACAGAGAGTCTCTTGTGTCCCCAACACACCCAATACAATGGTAAATTGTATAGGTGCACTAGTTCGGGAAAGAGATGGTGATACAAGTGCAATATGGATAGTAGATAAAGGTATTTGTAATCTGAAATTATAAAAACAGCAAGGTAACTAATGATAAAAGTGAGCGTAAACGATATTGCAATGATAGGAAATAAGGCCTAGGGTTCATACTTTCGCTAGTGTAAGTTCCCTCAACAATACTAACATAATTGGATCACATAACTATCCCTCAACATGCAACAAAGAGTCACTCCAAAGTCACTAATAGAGGAGAACAAACAAAGAGATTATGGTAGGGTACGAAACCACTTCAAAGTTATTCTTTCCAATCAATCCGTTGGGATATTCCTATAAGTGTCACAAACAACCCTAGAGTTCGTACTAGAATAACACCTTAAGACACAAATGAACCAAAACCCTAATGTCACCTAGATACTCCAATGTCACCTCAAGTATTCGTGGGTATGATTATATGATATGCATCACACAATCTCAGATTCATCTATTCAACCAACACATAGAACCTCAAAGAGTGCCCCAAAGTTTCTACCAGAGAATCACGACGAAAACGTGTGCCAACCCCTATGCATAGGTTCATGGGCGGAACCCGCAAGTTGATCACCAAAACATACATCAACTGAATCACGTGGTATCCCATTGTCACCACCGATACGCACGGCAAGACATACATCAAGTGTTCTCAAATCTTTAAAGACTCAATCCGATAAGATTACTTCAAAGGGGAAACTCAATTCATTACAAGAGAGAAGAGGGGGAGCAGAAACATAAGATCCAACTATAATAGCAAAGCTCACGATACATCAAGATCATACCACCTCAAGAACACGAGAGAGAGAGAGAGAGATCAAACACATAGCTACTGGTACATACCCTCAGCCCCGAGGGAGAACTACTCCCTCCTCGTCATGGAGAGCACCGGGATGATGAATATGGCCACCGGAGAAGGATTCCCTCCTCTGGCAGGGTGCCAGAACGGGTCTAGATTGGCTTTCGGTGGCTACGGAGGCTTCTGGCAGCGGAACTCCCGATCTATTGTGCCCGCGGATATTTTTAGGGTATATGGAGATATATAGGCGGAAGAAGTACGTCAGGGGGCATGAGGGGCTCACGAGGGTGGAGGGCGCGCCCAGGGGGGTGAGCACGCCCCCTGCCTCGTGACCTCCTTGCAGATCCCCCGACATGCACTCCAAGTCTTCTGGGCTTCTTTCCTTCCAAAAATGAGTTTCGTGAAGTTTCAGGTCAATTGGACTCCGTTTGATTTTCCTTTTCTTCAAAACCCTAAAATAGGGTAAAAAACAGAAACTGGTACTGGGCTCTGGGTTAATAGGTTAGTCCAAAAAATGATATAAAAGTGTATAATAAAGCCCATAAACATTCAAAACAGTAGATAATATAGCATGGAGCAATCAAAAATTATAGATATGTTGGAGACGTATCAACACCCCCAAGCTTAATTCCTGCTTGTCCTCGAGTAGGTAAATGATAAAAACAGAGTTTTTGATGCGGAGTGCTACTTGGCATAATTTCAATGTGATTCTTCTTAATTGTGGTATGAATATTCAGATCCGAAAGATTCAAGACAAAAGTTCATATTGACATAAAAATAATAATACTTCAAGCATACTAACTAAGCAATTATGTCTCTTCAAAATAACATGGCCAAAGAATGTTCATCCCTACAAAATCATATAGTTTAGTCATGTTTCATTTTCATCACACAATAATGCTCTCATCATGCACAACCCCGATGACAAGCCAAGCAATTGTTTCATACTTTAGTAATCTCAAACCTATAAACTTTCACGCAATACATGAGCGCGAGCCATGGATATAGAACTATGGGTGGAATACATGAGCGCGAGCCATGGATATAGCACTATAGGTGGAATAGAATATAATGAGGGGGGTTATGTGGAGAAGACAAAAAGGAGAAAGTCTCACATCAACGAGGCTAATCAATGGGCTATGGAGATGCCCACCGATTGATGATAATGCAAGGAGTAGGGATTGCCATGCAACGGATGCACTAGAGTTATAAATGTATGAAAGCTCAACAAAAGAAACTAAGTGGGTGTGCATCCAACTTGCTTGCTCACGAAGACCTAGGGCACTTGAGGAGGCCCATTGTTGGAATATACAAGCCAAGTTCTATAATGAAAATTTCCCACTAGTATGTGAAAGTGACAAAACAAGAGACTCTCTATCATGAAGATCATGGTGCTACTTTGAAGCACAAGTGTGGTAAAAGGATAGTAGCATTGCCCCTTCTCTCTTTTTCTCTCATTTTTTTGGGCCTTCTCTTTTTTATGGCCTTTCCTTTTTTGGGCCTTCTCTTTTTTATGGCCTTTTTTATTCCTCACTTGGGACAATGCTCTAATAATGATGATCATCACACTTCTATTTATTTACAACTCAATTATTACAACTCGATACTGGAACAAAGATGACTCTATATGAATGCCTCCGGCGGTGTACCGGGATATGCAATGAACCAAGAGTGACATGTATGAAAGAATTATGAGCAGTGGCTTTGCCACAAATACTATGTCAACTACATGATCATGCTAAGCAATATGACAATGATGAATGTGTCATGATGAAAGGAATGGTGGAAAGTTGCATGACAATATATCTCGGAATGGCTATGGAGATGCCATAATAGGTAGGTATGGTGGCTGTTTTGAGGAAGGTATATGGTGGGTTTATGGTATCGGCAAAAGTTGCATGGTACTAGAGAGGCTAGCAATGGTGGAAGGGTGAGAGTGCATATAATCCATGGACTCAACATTAGTCATAAAGAACTCACATACTTATTGCAAAAATCTATTAGTTATTGAAACAAAGTACTACGCACATGCTCCTAGGGGGATAGATTGGTAGGAAAAGACCATCGCTCGTCCCCGACCGCCACTCATAAGGAGGACAATCAATAAATACATCATGCTCCGACTTCATCACATAATGGTTCACCATACGTGCATGCTACGGGAATCACAAACTTCAACACAAGTATTTCTCAAATTCACAACTACTCAATTAGCATGACTTTAATATCACCATCTCCATATCTCAAAACAATCATCAAGCATCAAACTTCTCTTAGTATTCAATACTCTATATGAAAGTTTTTACTATTCTTGGATGCCTAGCATATTAGGATTATTTAAGCAAATTATCATGCTATTTAAAACTCTCAAAATGATATAAGTGAAGCATGAGAGTTCATCTATTTCCATAATACCACCACCGTGCTCTAAAAAGATATAAGTGAAGCACTAGAGCAAATGACAAACTACTCCGAAAGATATAAGTGAAGATCAATGAGTAGTCAAATAATTATGCAACTATGTGAAGACTCTCTAACATTTAAGATTTTTAGATCTTGGTATTTTATTCAAACAGCAAATAAAACATAATGAAATAAAATGACGCTCCAAGCAAAACACATATCATGTGGCAAATAAAAATATAGCTCCAAGTAAAGTTACCGATGAATGAAGACGATAGAGGGGATGCCTTCCGGGGCATCCCCAAGCTTAGGATCTTGGTTGTCCTTGAATATTACCTTGGGGTTCCTTGGGCATCCCCAAGCTTAGGCTCTTGCCACTCCTTATTCCATAGTCCATCGAATCCTTACCCAAAACTTGAAAACTTCACAACACAAAACTTAATAGAAAACTCATAAGCTCCGTTAGTATAAGAAAATAAATCACCACTTCAAGGTACTGTAATGAACTCATTCTTTATTTATATTTGTGTTAAACCTGAAGGAAATATGCCCTAGAGGCAATAATAATGTTATTATTTTATTTCCTTATATCATGATAAATGTTTATTATTCATGCTAGAATTGTATTATCCGGAAACATAATACTTGTGTGAATACATAGACAAACCAAACGTCACTAGTATGCCTCTACTTGACTAGCTCATTAATCAAAGATGGTTATGTTTCCTAACCATAGACATGTGTTGTCATTTGATTAACGTGATCACATTATTAGGAGAATGATGTGATTGACATGACCCATTCCATTAGCTTAGCACCCGATCATTTAGTATGTTGCTATTGCTTTCTTCATGACTTATACATGTTCCTATGACTATGAGATTATGCAACTCCCGTTTACCGGAGGAACACTTTGTGTGCTACCAAACATCACAACGTAACTGGGTGATTATAAAGGAGCTCTACAGGTGTCTCCAAAGGTACATGTTGGGTTGGCGTATTTCGAGATTAGGATTTGTCACTCCGATTGTCGGAGAGGTATCTCTGGGCCCTCTCGGTAATGCACATCACATAAGCCTTGCAAGCATTTCAACTAATGAGTTAGTTGTGAGATGATGTATTACGAAACGAGTAAAGAGACTTGCCAGTAACAAGATTGAACTAGGTATTGAGATACCGACGATCGAATCTCGGGCAAGTAAAATACCGATGACAAAGGGAACAACGTATGTTGTTATGCGGTCTGACCGATAAATATCTTCGTAGAATATGTAGGAGCCAATATGAGCATCCAGGTTCTGCTATTGGTTATTGACCGAAGACGTGTCTCAGTCATGTCTACATTGTTCTCGAACCCGTAGGGTCCGCACGCTTAAGGTTTCGATGACAGTTATATTATGAGTTTATGAGTTTTGATGTACCGAAGTTAGTTCGGAGTCCCGGATGTGATCACGGACATAACGAGGAGTCTCGAAATGGTCGAGACATAAAGATTGATATATTAGACGGCTATATTCAAACACCGGAAGTGTTCCGGGTGATTTCAGAGAAAACCAGAGAGCCGGAGGGTTACCGGAACCCTACCGGGAGAAGTAATGGGCCATATGGGTCTTAGTGGAGAGAGAGAGGGGCAGCCAGGGTGGGCCGCGCGCCTCCTCCCCCCTGGTCCGAATTGGACTAGGAGAGGGGGGGGGGCGCCCCCCTTTCCTTCTCCCTCCCCACTTCCTTCCCCCTCCTAGTAGGAGTCCTACTCCTACTAGGAGGAGGACTCCTCCTGGCGCGCCAATAGGGGCCGGCCGGCCTCCTCCCCTTGCTCCTTTATATACGGGGGCAGGGGGCACCCATAGACACACAAGTTGATCCACGTGATCATATTCTTAGCCGTATGCGGTGCCCCCTTCCACCATAATCCTCGATAATATTGTAACGGTGCTTAGGCGAAGCCCTGCGACGGTAGTACATCAAGATCGTCACCACGCCGTCGTGCTGACGGAACTCTACCCCGACATTTTGCTGGATCGGAGTCCGGGGATCATCATCGAGATGAACGTGTGCTAAAACTCGAAGGTGCCGTAGTTTCGGTGCTTGATCGGTCGGACCGTGAAGACGTACGACTACATCAACCGCGTTGTGCTAACACTTCTGCTGTTGGTCTACAAGGGTACGTAGATCACACTCTCCCCTCTCGTTGCTATGCATCACCATGATCTTGCGTGTGCGTAGGAAAATTTTGAAATTACTACGTTTCCCAACAGTGGTATCAGAGCCTAGGTTTTATGTGTTGATGTTATATGCACGAGTAGAACACAAGTGAGTTGTGGGCGATATAAGTCATACTGTTTACCAGCATGTCATACTTTGGTTCGGCGGTATTGTTGGACAAAGCGGCCCGGACCGACATTACGCGTACGCTTACGCGAGACCGGTTCTCCTGACGTGCTTTGCACAAAGGTGGCTAGCGGGTGACAGTTTCTCCAACTTTAGTTGAACCGAGTGTGGCTACGCCCGGTCCTTGCGAAGGTTAAAACAACACCAACTTGACAAACTATCATTGTGGTTTTTGATGCGTAGGTAAGATTGGTTCTTGCTTAAGCCCGTAGCAGCCACGTAAAACTTGCAACAACAAAGTAGAGGACGTCTAACTTGTTTTTGCAGGGCATGTTGTGATGTGATATGGTCAAGACATGATGCTAAATTTTATTGTATGAGATGATCATGTTTTGTAACCAAGTTATCGGCAACTGGCAGGAGCCATATGGTTGTCGCTTTATTGTATGCAATGCAATTGCGCTGTAATGCTTTACTTTATCACTAAGCGGTAGCGATAGTCGTGGAAGCATAAGATTGGCGAGACGACAACGATGCTACCATGGTGATCAAGGTGTCACGCCGGTGACGATGGTGATCACGACGGTGCTTCGAAGATGGAGATCACAAGCACAAGATGATGATGGCCATATCATATCACTTATATTGATTGCATGTGATGTTTATCTTTTATGCATCTTATCTTGCTTTGATTGACGGTAGCATTTTAAGATGATCTCTCACTAATTATCAAGAAGTGTTCTCCCTGAGTATGCACTGTTGCGAAAGTTCTTCGTGCTGAGACACCACGTGATGATCGGGTTTGATAGGCTCTATGTTCAAATACAACGGGTGCAAAACAGTTGCACACGCAGAATACTCAGGTTATAATTGACGAGCCAAGCATATACAGATATGGCCTCGGAACACGGAGACCGAAAGGTCGAGCATGAATCATATAGTAGATATGATCAACATAGCGATGTTCACCAATGAAACTACTCCATCTCATGTGATGATCGGACATGGTTTAGTTGATTTGGATCACGTAATCACTTAGAGGATTAGAGGGATGTCTATCTAAGTGGGAGTTCTTTAGTAATATGATTAATTGAACCTAAATTTATCATGAACTTAGTACCTAATAGTATCTTGCTTGTTTATGTTTGATTGTAGATAGATGGCCCGTGCTGTTGTTCCGTTGAATTTTAATGCGTTCCTTGAGAAAGCAAAGTTGAAAGATGATGGTAGCAATTACACGGACTGGGTCCGTAACTTGAGGATTATCCTCATTGCTACATAGAAGAATTACGTCCTGGAAGCACCGCTGGGTGCCAGGCCTGCTGCTGGAGCAACACCAGATGTTATGAACGTCTGGCAGAGCAAAGCTGATGACTACTCGATAGTTCAGTGTGCCATGCTTTACGGCTTAGAATCGGGACTTCAACAATGTTTTGAACGTCATGGAGCATATGAGATGTTCCAGGAGTTGAAGTTAATATTTCAAGCAAATGCCCGGATTGAGAGATATGAAGTCTCCAATAAGTTCTATATCTGCAAGATGGAGGAGAACAGTTCTGTCAGTGAGCATATACTCAAAATGTCCGGGTATAATAATCACTTGATTCAATTGGGAGTTAATCTTCTAGATGATTGCGTCATTGACAGAATTCTCCAATCACTTCCACCAAGCTACAAGAGCTTCGTGATGAACTAGAATATGCAAGGGATGAATAAGACTATTCCCGAGCTCTTCGCAATGCTGAAAGCTGCGGAGGTAGAAATCAAGAAGGAGCATCAAGTGTTGATGGTCAATAAGACCACTAGTTTCAAGAAAAAGGGCAAAGGGAAGAAGAAGGGGAACTTCAAAAAGAACAGCAAGCAAGTTGCTACTCAAGAGAAGAAACCCAAACCTGGACCTAAGCCTGAAACTGAGTGCTTCTACTGCAAGCAGACTGGTCACTGGAAGCGGAACTGCCCCAAGTATTTGGTGGATAAGAAGGATGGCAAGGTGAACAAAGGTATATGTGATATACATGTTATTGATGTGTACCTTACTAATGCTCGCAGTAGCACTTGGGTATTTGATACTGGTTCTGTTGCTAACATTTGCAACTCGAAACAGGGACTACAGATTAAGCGAAGATTGGCTAAGGACGAGGTGATGATGCGCGTGGGAAATGGTTCCAAAGTCGATGTGATCGTAGTCGGCACGCTACCTCTACATCTACCTTCAGGATTAGTATTAGACCTAAATAATTGTTATTTGGTGCCAGCGTTAAGCATGAACATTATATCTGGATCTTGTTTGATGCGAGACGGTTATTCATTTAAATCAAAGAATAATGGTTGTTCTATTTATATGAGTAATATCTTTTATGGTCATGCATCCTTAAAGAGTGGCCTATTCTTATTAAATCTCGATAGTAGTGACACACATATTCATAATGTTGAAACCAAAAGACGCAGAGTTGATAATGATAGTGCAACTTATTTGTGGCACTACCGTTTGGGTCATATCGGTGTAAAGCGCATGAAGAAACTCCATACTGATGGGCTTTTGGAACCACTTGATTATGAATCACTTGGTACTTGCGAACCGTGCCTTATGGGTAAGATGACAAAAACACCATTCTCTGATACTATGGAGAGAGCAACAAATTTGTTGGATATCATACATACAGATGCATGTGGTCCGATGAATGTTGAGGCTCGTGGCGGATATCGTTATTTTCTCACCTTCACAGATGACTTAAGCAGATATGGGTATTTCTACTTAATGAAACATAAGTCTGAAACATTTGAAAAGTTCAAAGAATTTCAGAGTGAAGTTGAAAATCATCGTAACAAGAAAATAAAATTCCTGCGATCTGATCATGGAGGAGAATATTTGAGTTACGAGTTTGGTGTACATTTGAAACAATGCGGAATAGTTTCGCAACTCACACCACCTGGAACACCACTGCGTAATGGTGTGTCTGAACATCGTAATCGTACTTCACTAGATATGGTGCGATCTATGATGTCTCTTACTGATTTACCGCTATCGTTTTGGGGTTATGCTCTAGAGACGGCCGCATTCACGTTAAATAGGGCACCATCAAAATCCGTTGAGACGACGCCTTATGAACTATGGTTTGGCAAGAAACCAAAGTTGTCGTTTCTGAAAGTTTGGGGTTGCGATGCTTATGTGAAAAAGCTTCAACCTGATAAGCTCGAACCCAAATCGGAGAAATGTGTCTTTGTAGGATATCCAAAGGAAACTATTGGATACACCTTCTATCACAGATCCGAAGGCAAAACTTCTGTTGCTAAATTTGGAAACTTTCTAGTGAAGGAGTTTCTCTCGAAAGAAGTGAGTGGGAGGAAAGTAGAACTTGATGAGGTAACTATACCTGCTCCATTATTGGAAAGTAGTACATCACAGAAACCAGTTTCTGTGACACCTACACCAATTAGTGAGGAAGCTAATGATGATGATCATGAAGCTTTAGAACAAGATACTACTGAACCTCGTAGATCAACCAGAGTAAGATCCGCACCAGAGTGGTACGGTAATCCTGTACTATAAGTCATGCTACTAGATCATGATGAACCTACGAACTATGGAGAAGCGATGGTGAGCCCAGATTCCGCAAAATGGCTTGAAGCCATGAAATATGAGATGGGATCCATGTATGAGAACAAAGTATGGACTTTGGTTGACTTGCCCAATGATCGGCAAGCAATTGAGAATAAATGGATCTTTAAGAAGAATACTGACGCTGACGGTAATGTTACTGTCTACAAAACTTGACTTGTCGCAAAAGGTTTTCGACAAGTTCAAGGGATTGACTATGATGAGACCTTCTCACCCATAGTGATGCTTAAGTCTGTTCGAATCATGTTAGCAATTGCCGCATTTTATGATTATGAAATTTGGCAGATGGATGTCAAAACTGCATTACTGAATGGATTTCTGCAAGAAGAGTTGTATATGATGCAACCGGAAGGTTTTGTCGATCCAAAGGGAGCTAACAAAGTATGCAAGCTCCAGCGATCCATTTATGGACTGGTGCAAGCCTCTCGGAGTTGGAATAAACGCTTTGATAGTGTGATCAAAGCATTTGGTTTTGTACAGAATTTTGGAGAAGCCTGTATTTACAAGAAAGTGAGTGGGAGCTCTGTAGCATTTCTGATATTATATGTAGATGACATATTACTAATCGAAATGATATAGAATTTCTGGATAGCATAAAGGGATACTTGAATAAGAGTTTTTCAATGAAAGACCTCGGTGAAGCTGCTTACATATTGGGCATTAAGATCCATAGAGACCGATCAAGACGCTTAATTGGACTTTCACAAAGCACATAGCTTGACAAAGTTTTGAAAAAGTTCAAAATGGATCAAGCAAAGAAATGATTCTTGCCTGTGTTACGAGGTGTAAAATTGAGTAAGACTCAATGCCCGACCAATGCAGAAGATAGAGAGAAAATGAAAGATGTTCCCTATGCTTCAGCGATAGGCTCTATCATGTATGCAATGCTGTGTACCAGACCTGATGTGTGTCTTGCTATAAGTCTAGCAGGCAGGTACCAAAGTAATCCAGGAGTGGATCACTGGACAGCAGTCAAGAACATCCTGAAATACCTGAAAAGGACTAAGGATATGTTTCTCATACATGGAGGTGACAAAGAGCTCATCGTAAATGGTTACGTTGATATAAGCTTTGACACTGATCCGGACGATTCTAAATCGCAAACCGGATACATGTTTACATTAAACGGTGGAGCTGTCAGTTGGTGCAGTTCTAAACAAAGCGTTGTGGCGGGATCTACATGTGAAGCGGAGTACATAGCTGCTTCAGAAGCAGCAAACGAAGGAGTCTGGATGAAGGAGTTCATATCCGATCTAGGAGTCATACCTAGTGCATCGGGTCCAATGAAAATCTTTTGTGACAATACTGGTGCAATTGCCTTGGCAAAGGAATCCAGATTTCACAAGAGAACCAAGCACATCAAGAGACGCTTCAATTCCATCCGGGATCTAGTCCAGGTGGGAGACATAGAGATTTGCAAGATACATACGGATCTGAATGTAGCAGACCCGTTGACTAAGCCTCTTCCATGAGCAAAACATGATCAGCACCAATGCTCCATGGGTGTTAGAATCATTACTGTGTAATCTAGATTATTGACTCTAGTGCAAGTGGGAGACTGAAGGAAATATGCCCTAGAGGCAATAATAATGTTATTATTTTATTTCCTTATATCATGATAAATGTTTATTATTCATGCTAGAATTGTATTATCCGGAAACATAATACTTGTGTGAATACATAGACAAACCAAACGTCACTAGTATGCCTCTACTTGACTAGCTCATTAGTCAAAGATGGTTATGTTTGCTAACCATAGACATGTGTTGTCATTTGAATAACGGGATCACATTATTAGGAGAATGATGTGATTGACATGACCCATTCCATTAGCTTAGCACCCGAAAATTTAGTATGTTGCTATTGCTTTCTTCATGACTTATACATGTTCCTATGACTATGAGATTATGCAACTCCCGTTTGCCGGAGGAACACTTTGTGTGCTACCAAACGTCACAACGTAACTGGGTGATTATAAAGGAGCTCTACAGGTGTCTCCAAAGGTACATGTTGGGTTGGCGTATTTCCAGATTAGGATTTGTCACTCCGATTGTCGGAGAGGTATCTCTGGGCCCTCTCGGTAATGCACATCACATAAGCCTTGCAAGCATTTCAACTAATGAGTTAGTTGTGAGATGATGTATTACGAAACGAGTAAAGAGACTTGCCAGTAACAAGATTGAACTAGGTATTGAGATACCGACGATCGAATCTCGGGCAAGTAAAATACCGATGACAAAGGGAACAACGTATGTTGTTATGCGGTCTGACCGATAAAGATCTTCGTAGAATATGTAGGAGCCAATATGAGCATCCAGGTTCCGCTATTGGTTATTGACCGGAGACGTGTCTCGGTCATGTCTACATTGTTCTCGAACCCGTAGGGTTCACACGCTTAAGGTTTCGATGACAGTTATATTATGAGTTTATGAGTTTTGATGTACCGAAGTTAGTTCGGAGTCCCGGATGTGATCACGGACATAACGAGGAGTCTCGAAATGGTCGAGACATAAAGATTGATATATTAGACGGCTATATTCGGACACCGGAAGTGTTCCGGGTGATTTCGGAGAAAACTGGAGAGCCGGAGGGTTACCGGAACCCTACCGGGAGAAGTAATGGGCCATATGGGCCTTAGTGGAGAGAGAGAGAGGGGCAGCCAGGGTGGGCCGCGCGCCTCCTCCCTCCTGGTCCGAATTGGACTAGGAGAGGGGGGGGGGGTGGCGCCCCCCTTTCCTTCTCCCTCCCCACTTCCTTCCCCCTCCTAGTAGGAGTACTCCTACTAGGAGGAGGACTCCTCCTGGCGCACCAATAGGGGCCGGCCGGCCTCCTCCCCTTGCTCCTTTATATACGGGGGCAGGGGGCACCCCTAGGCACACAAGTTGATCCACGTGATCATATTATTAGCCGTGTGCGGTGCCCCCTTCCACCATAATCCTCGATAATATTGTAACGGTGCTTAGGCGAAGCCCTGCGACGGTAGTACATCAAGATCGTCACCACGCCGTCGTGCTGACGGAACTCTACCCCGACACTTTGCTGGATCGGAGTCCGGGTCGTCATCGAGCTGAACGTGTGCTAAAACTCGGAGGTGCCGTAGTTTCGGTGCTTGATCGGTCGGGCCGTGAAGACGTACGACTACATCAACCGCGTTGTGCTAACGCTTCCGCTGTCGGTCTACAAGGGTACGTAGATCACACTCTCCCCTCTCGTTGCTATGCATCACCATGATCTTGCGTGTGCGTAGGAAAATTTTGAAATTACTACTTTTCCCAACAAAACCTACTGTATTCCAACTTCTCTATGGTTTATAAACTATTTTACTAGCCATATATTCATCAAAATAAGTAAACAACACATGAAAAACAGAATCTGTCAAAAACAGAACAGTCTGTAGTAATCTGGATCAAACGTATACTTCTGAAACTCATAAAATTCTCAAATAAATTTATGGACCTGAGGAATTTAGCTATTAATAATCTGCAAAAAGAATTAACTAAATAGCACTTTCCAAATAAAAATGGCAGCAATTCTCGTGAGCGCTAAAGTTTCTGTTTTTTACAGCATGATCAACAAGACTTTCCCCAAGTCTTCCCAAAGGTTCTACTTGGCACAAACACTAATTAAAAGCATAAAACCACATCTAAACAGAGGCTAGATGAATTATTTATTACTAAACAGGAGCAAAAAACAAGGAACAAAAATAAAATTGGGTTGCCTCCCAACAAGCGCTATCGTTTAACGCCCCTAGCTAGGCATAATGATTTCAATGATGCTCACATAAAAGATAAGAATTGAAACATAAGAGAGCATCATGAAGAATATGACTAGCACATTTAAGTCTAACATACTTCCTATGCATAGGGATTTTGTGAGCAAACAACTTATGGGAACAAGAATCAACTTGCATAGGAAAGGAAAACATGCATAACTTCAAAACTTTAAGCACATAGAGAGGAAACTTGATATTATTGCAATTCCTACAAGCATATGTTCCTCCCTCATAATAATTTTCAGTAGCATCATGAATGAATTCAACAATATAACCAGCACCTAAATCATTCTTTTCATGATCTACAAGCATAGAAATTTTATTACTCTCCACACAAGCAAAATTCTTCTCATGAATAACAGTGGGAGCAAACTCAACAAAATAATTATCATGTGATTGAAAATTAAGATCAAGATGACAAGTTTCATGGTTATCATTATTCTTTAAAGCATACGTGTCATCACAATAATCATCATAGATAGGAGGCATGCTTTCATCATAATAAATTTTCTCATCAAAACTTGGGGGACAAAAAATATCATCTTCATCAAACATAGCTTCCCCAAGCTTGTGGCTTTGCATATCATTAGCATCATGGATATTCAAGGAATTCATACTAACAACATTGCAATCATGCTCATCATTCAAATATTTAGTGCCAAACATTTTATAGATTTCTTCTTCTAGCACTTGAGCACATTATCCTTTCCATCATACTCACGAAAGATATTAAAAAGGTGAAGCGTATGAGACAAACTTAATTCCATTTTTTTGTAATTTTCTTTTATAAACTAAACTAGTGATAAAACAAGAAACTAAAAGACTCGATTGCAAGATCTAAAGATATACCTTCAAGCACTCACCTCCCCGGCAATGGCGCTAGAAAAGAGCTTGATGTCTACTACACATCTTTCTTCTTGTAGACGTTGTTGGGCCTCCAAGTGCAGAGGTTTGTAGGACAGTAGCAAATTTCCCTCAAGTGGATGACATGGTTTATCAATCCATAGGAGGCGTAGGATGAAGATGGTCTCACTCAAGTAACCCTGCAACGAAATAACAGAGAGTCTCTTGTGTCCCCACCACACCCAATACAATGGTAAATTGTATAGGTGCACTAGTTCAGCGAAGAGATGGTGATACAAGTACAATATGGATAGTAGATAAAGGTATTTGTAATCTAAAATTATAAAAACAGCAAGGTAACTAATGATAAAAGTTAGTGTAAACGGTATTGCAATGATAGGAAATAAGGCCTAGGGTTCATACTTTCGCTAGTGTAAGTTCCCTCAACAATACTAACATAATTGGATCACATAACTATCCCTCAACATGCAACAAAGAGTCACTCCAAAGTCACTAATAGCGGAGAACAAACGAAGAGATTATGGTAGGGTACTAAACCACCTCAAAGTTATTCTTTCCAATCAATCCGTTGGGCTATTCCTATAAGTGTCACAAACAGCCCTAGAGTTCATACTAGAATAACACCTTAAGACACAAATCAACCAAAACCCTAATGTCACCTAGATACTCCAATGTCACCTCAAGTATCCGTGGGTATGATTATACGATATGCATCACACAATCTCAGATTCATCTATTCAACCAACACATAGAACCTCAAAGAGTGCCCCAAAGTTTCTACCGGAGAATCACGACAAAAACGTGTGCCAACCCCTATGCATAGGTTCATGGGCAGAACCCGCAAGTTGATCACCAAAACATACATCAAGTGAATCACGTGGTATCCCATTGTCACCACAGATACACACGGCAAGACATACATCAAGTGTTCTCAAATCTTTAAAGACTCAATCCGATAAGATTACTTCAAAGGGGAAACTCAATTCATTACAAGAGAGAAGAGGGGGAGGAGAACCATAAGATCCAACTATAATAGCAAAGCTCGCGATACATCAAGATCGTACCACCTCAAGAACACGAGAGAGAGATCAAACACATAGCTACTGGTACATACCCTCAGCCCCGAGGGAGAACTACTCCCTCCTCGTCATGGAGAGCACCGGGATGATGAATATGGCCACCGGAGAAGGATTCCCTCCTCCGGTAGGGTGCCAGAACGGGTCTAGATTGGCTTTCGGTGGCTACGGAGGCTTCTGGCGGCGGAACTCCTAATCTATTGTGCCCACAGATGTTTTTAGGGTATATGGAGATATATCGGCAGAAGAAGTATGTCAGGGGGGCCACGAGGGGCTCACGAGGGTGGAGGGCGCGCCCAGGGGGGTGGGCGCGCCCCCTGCCTCGTGACCTCCTCGCAGATCCCCCGACGTGCACTCCAAGTCTTCTGGGCTTCTTTCCTTCCAAAAATGAGTTCTGTGAAGTTTCAGGTCAATTGGACTCCGTTTGATTTTCCTTTTCTTCGAAACCCTAAAACAGGGTAAAAAACAGAGACTAGCACTGGGCTCTGGGTTAATAGGTTAGTCCCAAAAATGATATAAAAGTGTATAATAAAGCCCATAAACATTCAAAACAATAGATAATATAGCATGGAGCAATAAAAAATTATAGATACATTGGAGACGTATCACCACCCACCATCCACGAGGGTGGGGGGCGCGCCCTACCCCCCTGTGCGCGCCCCCTGCCTCGTGGGCCCTCTGGCAGCCCTCTGATGCCCATCTTATGCTATATGAGGTCTTTCGTGGAGGAAAAAAATCATAAGCTAGCTCACGGGACGAAACTCCGCCGCCACGAGGTGGAACCTTGGCGGAACTAATCTAGGGCTCCGGCGGAGCTGTTCTGCCGGGGAAAACTTCCCCCAGGGAGGGGGAAATCATCACCATCGTCATCACAAGCGATCCTCTCATCGGGAGGGGGTCAACCTCCATCAACATCTTCACCAGCACCATCTCATCTCAAACCCTAGTTCATTTCTTGTATCCAATCTTTGTCCCAAAGCCTCAGATTGGTACCTGTGGGTTGCTAGTAGTGTTGATTACTCCTTGTAGTTGATGCTAGTTGGTTTACTTGGTGGAAGATCATTTGTTCAGATCCATTATGCATATTGATACCCCTCTGATTATGAACATGAATATGATTTGTGAGTAGTTACGTTTGTTCCTGAGGACATGGGAGAAGTATTGCTATAAGTAGTCATGTGAATTTGGTATTCGTTCGATATTTTGATGAGATGTATGTTGTCTTTACTCTAGTAGTGTCATGTGAACGTCGACTACATGACACTTCACCATTGTTTGGGCCTAGAGGAAGGCATTGGGAAGTAATAAGTAGATGATGGGTTGCTAGAGTGACAGAAGCTTAAACCCTAGTTTATGCGTTGCTTCGTAAGGGGCTGATTTGGATCCATATGTTTCATGCTATGGTTAGGTTTACCTTAATACTTCTTTTATAGTTGCGGATGCTTGAAATAGGGGTTAATCATAAGTGGGATGCTTGTCCAAGGAAGGATAGTACCCAAACACCAGTCCACCCACATATCAAATTATCAAAGTACCGAATGCGAATCATATGAACTTGATGAAAACTAGCTTGACGATAATTCCCATGTGTCCTCGGGAGCACTTTCCTTTATATAAGAGTTTGTCCAGGCTTGTCCTTTGCTAAAAAAAGGATTGGGCCATCTTGATGCACCTTATTTACTTTTATTACTTGTTACCCATTACAAATTACCTTATCACAAAACTATCTGTTACCGATAATTTCAGTGCTTGTAGAGAATACCTTGCTGAAAACAGCTTATCATTTCCTTCTACTCCTCGTTGGGTTCGACACTCTTACTTATCGAAAATGCTATGATAGATCCCCTACACTTGTGGGTCATCAAGGACCCCATAATCCAGGACTCCCTTAGTAGCCCCTGAACCAGGCTTCAATGGCGATGTGTCCAGCGCACAGATTGTCTTCGACATTGCAAGGCGGGTTCCTCCTCCGAATACTCCAAAGCAGTTGAACAAAAGAATTATATCCGGCTCTGTACAATAGTTGCAACCCTGAACCACAAGGGCAAAATACTTAAACAAAATAAGTCATGTCTACTGATATCTTTTTCCGCGAGACGTTATGCCTGGCCTTATTATCATTTCGAACCATTTTTTGGCCTCCCACTTCTCGTTTCGACACGCGGCCTTCATTGACACGTCTTGTCAAAGCAGAGATCGTGTCCCCTTATCGCAGGATTTTCATAAATAAGGGTTTGGGTATTCCAACCGTGTCGTTCGCACGACCCTGTGGGAATAGGCGAGTTTTAAGGCTTGTGAGGGGGCGTTTGATATTCACTGCCTTTATAAGAGGATAAGGACCCATCTCTTTACCCCACACCTTCTTCTTCCACAGCCCTTCCTCCTCGAGCTCCAGCGCCCAAGTTTCGATCTTTTCCGTCCTCACCAAACACTCTAGCCATGTCCGGATCCGGCTCGCAGGGCAAGTGGATGGTTTCCTCCGTCATAGAGGGGAACGTCAAGGAACTCCGGGAAGCGGGATACTTGGCCACGAACATCGCGCATCGGCTCCCTGCCAAAAAGCATATCATCCCCCACTTTCTCCGTGGACTAGCGTTTATCGTCGTGTGCGAGGCGCTCCTCTGCATCCCCCCCACTTCGGCCTATGGCTTAAGGTCTTCAACGTGAAGCCAAAAGTGGTCGACGGGCAACACGCGGACTGCGGCGGTGCTACCTCTTGAGCATGCGTTGGTTTTCCCTTGAAGAGGAAAGGGTGATTCAGCAAAGTAGCGTAAGTATTTCCCTCAGTTTTTGAGAACCAAGGTATCAATCCAGTAGGAGATTACACGCAAGTCACCTAGTACCTGCACAAACAATCAAGAACCTTGCAACCAACACGATAAAGGGGTTGTCAATCCCTTCACGGTCACTCGCAAAAATGAGATCTGATAAAGATAATAAGATAAATATTTTTGTAATTTTTGTTGTATAGATTGGAAAGTAAATATTTCAAAATAAAATAAATAGGAAACTAGAATTATAGATCAGAAACTTATATGATGTAAAATAGACCCGGGGGCCATAGGTTTCACTACTGGCTTCTCTCATGATAGCATATATTACGGTGGGTGAACAAATTCCTGTCGAGCAATTGATAGAAAAGCTCATAGTTATGAGAATATCTATGCAATGATCATGAATATAGGCATCACGTCTGTGTCACGTAGACTGAAACAATTCTGCATCTACTACTATTACTCCACACATCGACCGCTATCCAGCATGCATCTAGAGTATTAAGTTCATAAGAATAGAGTAACACATTAGGCAAGATGACATGATGTAGAGGGATAAACTCAAACAATACGATATAAACCCCATCTTTTTATCCTCGATGGCAACAATACAATACGTGCCTTGCTACCCCTACTGTCACTGGGAAAGGACACTGTAAGATTGAACCCAAAGCTAAGCACTTCTCCCATTGCAAGAAAGATCAATCTAGTAGGCCAAACTAAACCGATAATTCAAAGAGACTTGCAAAGATATCAAATCATGCATATAAGAATTCAAAGAAGAACCAAATATTATTCATAGATAAACTTGATCATAAATCCACAATTCATCAATCTCGGCAAACACACTGCAAAAGAATATTACATCGAATAGATTTCCAAGAACATCAAGGAGAACTTTGTATTGAGAACCAAAGAGAGAGAAGAAGGCAACTAGCTAATAACTATGGACCCGAAGGTCTGTGGTAAACTACCCACGCATCATCGGAGAGGCTATGGTGTTGATGTAGAAGCCCTCCGTGATCGAATCCCCCTCTGGCAAATTGCTGGAAAAGGCCCCAAGATGGGATCTCACGGGTATGGAAGGTTGCGACGGTGAAAAAGTGGTTTCATGGCTCCCCTCGATGTTTTTAGGGCATAAGAGTATATATTGGCGAAAGAAGTACATCGGTGGAGCTACAAGGGGCCCACGAGGGTGGGGGGGGGGCGCTCTCCTGCCTCGTGGCCACCTTGTTGCGTCTCCGACTTCATCTCCAGGTCTCCTAGTTTGCTTTTGGTCCAAGAAAGATCATCGTGAAGGTTTCATTCCGTTTGGATTCCGTTTGATATTCCTTTTCTGTGAAACACTGAAATAGGCAAAAAAAAGAAACTGGCACTGGGCCTTTGGTTAATAGGTTTGTCCCAAAATAATATAAAAGAGCATATTAAAACCCATTAAACATCCAAAACAGATAATATAATAGCATGGAACAATAATAAATTTACAGATACGTTGGAGATGTATCAGCATCCCCAAGCTTAATTCCTGCTCATCCTCGAGTAGGTAAATGATAAAAACAGAATTTTTGATGTGGACTGCTACCTAACATAATTTTCAATGTAATTTTATTTATTGTGGCATGAATGTTCAGATCCAAAAGATTCAAGACAAAAGTTTAATATTGACATAAAAATAATAATACTTCAAGCATACTAACAAAGTAATCATGTCTTCTCAAAATAACATGGCCAAAGAAAGCTCGTCCCTACAAAATCATATAGTTTGGCTATGCTCCATCTTCGTCACACAAAATGCTTAAATCATGCACAACCCCAATGACAAGCCAAGCAATTGTTTCATACTTTAGTATTCTCAAACTTTTTCAACTTTCACGCAATACATGAGCGCGAGCCATGGACATAGCACTATAGGTGGAATAGAATTGTGGTTGTGGAGAAGACAAAAAAAGAGAGGAAGATGGTCTCACATCAACTAGGCGTATCAATGGGCCATGGAGATGCCCATCAATAGATATCAATGTGAGTGAGTAGGGATTGCCATGCAATGAATGCACTAGAGCTATAAATGTATGAAAGCTCAACAAAAGAAACTAAGTGGGTGTGCATCGAACTTGCTTGCCCACGAAGACCTAGGGCATTTTGAGGAAGCCCATCATTGGAATATACAAGACAAGTTCTATAATTAAAAATTCCCACTAGTATATGAAAGTGACAAAACAAGAGACTCTCTATCATGAAGATCATGGTGCTACTTTGAAGCACAAGTGTGGAAAAAGGATAGTAACATTGCCCCTTCTCTCTTTTTCTCTCATTTTTTTGGGCCTTTCTTTTTTTCCTCACACGAGACAATGCTCTAATAATGATGATCATCACACTTCTATTTATTTACAACTCAAGGATAACAAATTGATACTAGAACAAAATATGACTCTGTATGAGTGCCTCCGGCGGTGTACCGGGATGTGCAATGATTCAAGAGTGACATGTATGAAAAATTATGAACGGTGGCTTTGCCAAAAATACGATGTCAACTACATGATCATGCAAGGCAATATGATAACGATGAAGCGTGTCATAATAAACGGAATGGTGGAAGTTGCATGGCAATGTATCTCGGAATGGCTATGGAAATGCCATAATAGGTAGGTATGGTGGCTGTTTTGAGGAAGATATAAGGAGGCTTATGTGTGATAGAGCATATCATATCACAGGGTTTGTATGCACCGACGAAGTTTGCACCGACTCTCAAGGTGAGAAAGGGCAATGCACGGTACCAAAGAGGCTAGCAATGATGGAAGGGTGAAAGTGCGTATAATCCATGGACTCAACATTAGTCATAAAGAACTCACATACTTATTGCAAAGATCTACAAGTCATCAAAACCAAGCACTACGCACATGTTCCTAGGGGGATAGATTGGTAGGAAAAGACCATCGCTCGTCCCCGACCGCCACTCATAAGGAGGACAATCAAAGAAACACCTCATGCTTCAAATTTGTTACTCAACAGTTACCATACGTGCATGCTACGAGACCTGCAAACCTCAACACAAGTATTTCTCAAATTCACAAATACTCAACTAGCATGACTCTAATATCACCATCTTCATATCTCAAAACAATCATCAAGTATCAAACTTCTCATAGTATTCAATGCACTCTATATATATGAAAGTTTTTATTATACCCAACTTGAATGCCCATCATATTAGGACTACTTTTATAGCCAAAGCAAATTACCATGCTGTTCTAAAAGACTCTCAAAATAATATAAGTGAAGCATGAGAGATCAATACTTTCTATAAAATAAAACCACCACCGTGCTCTAAAAAGATATAAGTGAAGCACTAGAGCAAAATTATCTAGCTCAAAAGATATAAGTGAAGCACATAGAGTATTCTAATAAATTCTGATTCATGCGTGTCTCTCCAAAATGTGTGTACAGCAAGGATGATTGTGGTAAACTAAAAAGAAAAGACTCAAATCATACAAGACGCTCCAAGCAAAACACATATCATGTGGTGAATAAAAATATAGCCTCAAGTAAAGTTACCGATAGACGAAGACGAAAGAGGGGATGCCTTCCGGGGCATCCCCAAGCTTAGGCTTTTGGTTGTCCTTGATTTTTACCTCTGGTAAAAAATAGTAATTATTTTCGTGAGCACATACTTTCTGTTTTTTTCAGCAAGATCAAATAACAATAACCCAAGAAGTTCCTAAAGGCTTTACTTGGCACAAACACTAATTAAAGCATAAAAAACACAATAATAAAAGAGGCTAGATGAATTATTTATTACTAAATAGGAACAAAAATCAAAGGACAAATATAAAATTGGGTTGCCTCCCAACAAGCGCTATCGTTTAACGCCCCTAGCTAGGCATAAAAACAAGAATAGATCTAGGTATTGCCATCTTCGGTATGCAATCCATAAGTGACTCTCATAATTGATTCATAAGGAAATTTAATTTTATTTCTAGGAAAGTGTTCCATGCATTTCCTTAACGGAAATTGGAATCTAATATTTCCTTCTTTCATATCAATAATTGCACCAATCGTTTCAAGGAAAGGTCTACCAAGAATAATAGGACATGTAGGATTGCAATCTACCTCAAGAACAATGAAATCTACAGGAACATAATTCCTATTTGCAACAATAAGAACATCATTTCCTCCCCATAGGTTTCTTAATGGTGGAATCCGCAAGATGCAAATTTAAAGAACAATCATCAAATTCATGGAAACCTAACACATCACACAAAGTTTTTGGGATCGTGGAAACACTAGCACCCAAATCACATAAAGCATAGCATTCATGATCTTTAATCTTAATTTTAATAGTAGGTTCCCACTCATCATAAAGTTTTCTAGGTATAGAAACTTCCAATTCAACTTTTCTTCATAAGATTGCATTAAAGCATCAACGATATGTTTAGTAAAAGCTTTGTTTTGATTATAAGCATGAGGACAATTTAACACGGATTGCAACAGGGAAATACAATCTATCAAAGAGCAATTATCATAATTAAATTCCTTGAAATCCAAAATAGTGGGTTCATTGCTATGTAAAGTTTTGACCTCTTCAATCCCGCTTTTATTAATTTTAGCATCAAGATCTAAAAACTCCAAATCATTGGGACGCCTTTTAACTAAAGTTGACTCATCTCTAGTCCCTTATTTATCAAGATTCATATTGGAAAACAGAGATTTAATAGGAGTCACATCAATCACTTTTAGATCTTCATCATTATTATCATGAAAACTAGAAGAATACGCTTTCACAAGGCAATATTTTTAGCACGCATCCTAGCAGTTCTTTCTTTGCACTCATCAATGGAAATTCTCATGGCTTTGAGAGACTCATTGATATCATGCTTAGGTGGAATAGATCTAAGTTTAAAGAATCAACATCAAGAGAAATTCTATCCACGTTCTTGGCCAACTTATCAATCTTAAGCAAATTTTCTTCAATCAAAGCATTGAAATTCTTTGGCGAATTCATAAATTATTTAACACTAGTCTCAAAATCAGAGGGCATCTTATTAAAATTTCCATAAGAGTTGTTGTAGGAATTGCCATAATTATTAGAGGAATTACTAGGGAACGACCTAGAATTAAAGTTTCCTCTATATGCATTGTTACCAAAATTGTTCCTACCAACAAAATTCACATCCATAGATTCATTATTATTCTCAATCAAAGTGGACAAAGGCATATCATTAGGATCATAAGAAACACTCTTATTAGCAAACAATTTCATAAGTTCATCCATCTTTCCACTCAAAACATTAATCTCTTCAATCACATGAATTTTTTGCTAGTGGATCTTTCGGTGTGCCATTCAGAATAATTAACCATAATATTATCTAGGAGTTTAGTAGCTTATCCTAAAGTTATTTCCATAAAAGAGCCTCCCGCGGCCGAATCTAAAAGATTTCTAGAAGCAAAATTCAATTTGGCATAACTTTTTTGTATAAACATCCATAGATTCAAACCATGCGTAGGGCAATTACGTATCATTAATTTCATCCTCTCCCAAGGTTGTGCAACATGCTCATGATCAAGTTGCTTAAAATTCATAATATCGTTCCTAAGAGAGATATTCTTAGCGGGAGGAAAATAATTAGAGATAAAAGCATCTTTGCACTTATTCCATGAGTCAATACTATTTTTGGGCAAAGAAGAGAACCAAGTTTTAGCACGATCTCTAAGTGAAAACAAAAATAGCTTCAGTTTAACAATATCATTATCCACATCTTTTTTTTGCATATCACACAAATCAACAAAGTTGTTTAGATGGGTAGCGGCATCTTCACTAGGTAGGCCAGAAAATTGATTTTTCATAACAAGATTCAACAAAGCAGCATTAATTTCACAAGGTTCAGCATCGGTAATATGGGCAATCAGAGTGCTAATAAAATCATTGTTGTTGGTATTAGAAAAGTCACATAATTTAGTGTTATCTTGAGCCATCGTGACAAACAATCAATCCAACACAAGCACACAAGAGGCAAGTGAAAAGAGGCGAACGGAAAAGTGGCGAAGAAAAGGCAAATGTTTTCGAAAATCATTTTAGAAGTGGGGGAGAGGAAAACGATTGGCAAATGGCAAATAATGTAATGCGAGGGAGAAGAGTTTATGATGGGTACTTGGTATGTCTTGACTTGAGCGTAGATCTCCCCGGCAACGGTGCCAAAAATCCTTCTTGATACCTCTTGAGCATGCGTTGGTTTTCCCTTGAAGAGGAAAGGGTGATGCAGCAAAGTAGCGTAAGTATTTCCCTCAGTTTTTGAGAACCAAGGTATCAATACAGTAGGATATTACACGCAAGTCACCTTGTACCTGCACAAACAATCAAGAACCTTGCAACCAACGCGATAAAGGGGTTGTCAATCCCTTCATGGTCACTTGCAAAAGTGAGATCTAATAAAGGTAATAAGATAAATATTTTTGGTATTTTTGTTGTATAGATTGGGAAGTAAAGATTACAAAATAAAATAAATAGGAAACTAGAATTATAGATCGGAAATTTATATGATGTAAAATAGACCCTGGGGCCATAGGTTTCACTAGTGGCTTCTCTCATGATAACATAAATTACGGTGGGTGAAAAAATTAGTGCCGAGCAATTAATAGAAAAGCGCATAGTTATGAGAATATCTAGGCAATGATCATGAATATAGGCATCACGTCCGTGTCAAGTAGACCGAAACGATTCTGCATCTACTACTATTACTCCACACATCGACCACTATCCAACATGCATATAGAGTATTAAGTTTATAAGAACAGAGTAATGCATTAGGCAAGATGACATGATGTAAAGGGATAAACTCAAGCAATATGATATAAACCCCATCTTTTTATCCTCGATGGCAACAATACAATACGTGCTTTGCTGCCCCTACTGTCACTGGGAAAGGACACCGCAAGATTGAACCCAAAGCTAAGCACTTCTCCCATTGCAAGAAAGATCAATCTAGTAGGCCAAACTAAACCGATAATTCAAAGAGACTTGCAAAGATATCAAATCATGCATATAAGAATTCAGAGAAGAACCAAATATTATTCATAGATAAACTTGATCATAAATCCACAATTCATCAGATCTCGGCAAACACACCACAAAAGAATATTACATCGAATATATCTCCAAGAACATCAAGGAGAACTTTGTATTGAGAACCAAAGAGAGAGAAGAAGGCAACTAGCTAATAACTATGGACCCGAAGGTCTGTGGTAAACTACTCATGCATCATCGGAGAGGCTATGGTGTTGATGTAGAAGCCCTCCATGATCGAATCCCCCTCCGGTAGATCGCCAGAAAAGGCCCCAGATGGGATCTCACGGGTATGGAAGGTTGTGGTGGTGGAAAAGTGGTTTCGTGGCTCCCCTCAATGTTTTAGGGTATAATAGTATATATAGGCGAAAGAAGTACGTCGGTGGAGCTACGAGGGGCCCACGAGGGTGGGGGCGCTCCTACCCCCCTGGGCGGGCCCTCTTGCCTTGTGGCCGCCTCGTTGCATCTCCGACTTCATCTCCAAGTCTCCTGGTTTGCTTTTGGTCCAAGAAAGATCATCGCGAAGGTTTCATTCCATTTGGATTCCGTTTGATATTCCTTTTCTGCAAAACACTGAAATAGGCAAAAAAACAGAAACTGGCACTGGGCCTTTGGTTAATAGGTTAGTCCAAAAAATAATATAAAAGAGCATATTAAAGCTCACTGAACATCCAAAACAAATAATATAATAGCATGGAACAATCAAAAATTATAGATACATTGGAGACGTATCAGGCGGCGCCATGGTGAGGAAGCTCCCCAACGTCACCTGGCCCAAGGGGGCCTTTGTGGAGACCGTGAGGGGATGGTAACAGGAGTGGTTCTATATCATGGAACCCCGCGACACCACGTGGGCTTCCACTCCTGAGTTTAAATCTGGACCTCCAATGCGGCTTGCATCATGGATTAACAAGGGACTGGATTGGTCGTCGTCCGATGAGGTGATGACGCTGCACAAGCACATCAAGAATATGATGGAGAAGAACACCAGTCTTGCTGATGTGATCCAGGTGATGCTTTTTCGGCGGATTCTCCCCTGCCAGCGCCGACCTCTCCATATGTGGGAGTTCAATCCGGCTGGCCCTCGGACCCTGCAGCGATTCTTCGGCACGACGCACGAAGATATCTAGAAGCTGCTTTTCAAGGCCCGGAAGTCGTGGCCGGAGACGACCGAAGACATCAGCCTCGACTGCGCTCATCCAACCACTCCAGTAAGTTTTATGATTTCCGAACATAACTTCAATTTATAAACCCAAGGGGTATGCTGAGCTTTTCATCCTTCCCTTAGGGCTGGACAAAGAAGGTGGAGCGGATCCGATGTCCGGCTCCGCTACCCGAAGACCCAGCCATTCCTTTGCTAACAAGGATGCTAGTCCCGGTGCCGTACCAGGCGCCAGAGAAGAAGACCAAGAAGAAGGGCAAGGAGGACAAAAGTGGCCTCCGCCGTAAAGGTACTTCGGACACGGTGTTCGGAGATACCGAAGCTCTCTTCTCCCACGAGGGAGATGAAGACGAAGATGAGGAGGAAGAGGAGAGCAATTCTCCCCTCAAGGAGAAGAAGAAGAGGGCGGCCTCCGCCGACCTAGAGGTGGAGGCGTCCAAAAGGGGGAAGATATCCCTCTCAGATGGCTTGGACTCGGATGCCGAAGCCATCCCCCAATGGCGCCCTGATGGTAGATAGAACTATATCGGTATTTCCCCGGAGAGGGAGGGATGATGTAGCACAATGACGATAGAGTATTTCCCTCAGTTATGAAACCAAGGTATCGAACTAGTAGGAGAACCAAGCAACACAACGTAAACATCACCTGCACACAAGTAACAACACCTCGCAACCCGACATGTTAAAGGCTTTACTTGGCACAAACACTAATTAAAACATTAAAAAACCACAATCATAACAGTAGCATAATTGTGTTAACATACAAGAACAGGAAGAAAAAAGCAAAAATAAAATTTATTCATTGGGTTTCCCCCAACAAGCGCTATAGTTTTACGCCCTTAGCTAGGCATAAGATTTCAACGATGCTCACACGAAAGATAATAATGGAAACACAAAGAGAGCATCATGAAACAAGTGGCAAGCATATTTAAGTCTAACATACTTCCTATGCATAGGAATTTTATAGGAAAACAAATTGTCAAGACAAGAAATATCTAGCATACGCAAATGAGAGGAATAAAACGTTAACAATCTCAACATAACGAGAGGAAATTTAATAACATGAAAATTTCTACAACCATATTTTCCTCTCTAATAATAGTTATATGTAGGATCATAATCAAATTAAACAATGTAACTATCACATAAAATATTCTCTTCAAGATCCACATGCATGCAGAGTTGACACTCTTCCAAAATAGTGGGATTATCATCAAATAAAGTCATGACCTCTCCGAGCCCACTTTTATCAAAAATTTCATAAGATTGAACACTCTCCAAATATGTGGGATTATTTTTAGCTACAGTTGACACTCTTCCAAACCCACTTTTAATATTATCGCAAGCATAATCATCATAAGATTTAAATAAATTTTGAAGATCATAAGAAACATTATCACCCCAATCATGATCATTGCAATAAGTAGCAGACATGACAAAACAAGCATCCCCAAGCTTGGGGTTTTGCATATTATTAGCACAATTAACATTAATAGAATTTATAGTAAAATCATTGCAATCATGCTTTTCATTCAAGGAGCTATCATGAATCACTTCATAAATTTCTTCATCACAATTTTCAGATTCACGAATCTTAAGCAAAACTTCATAAAGATAATCTAGTGCACTCAATTCACTAGAAATTGGTTCATCATAATTGGATCTTTTAAAACGATTAGCAAGTGGATGGGGTTCCATATCAATATATTTTTAGCAAGCGAAGATGCAAGCATATAAAAGGCACATGGTAACACAAGCAAACAATAGATCTGGCGAGAAAAAGGCAAACGGAAAAAGAGAGGCAAATAAAACGACAATTTTTTGTGAAGTGGGGGAGAGGAAAACGAGAGGCAAATGGAAAATAATGTAAATTACGAGGAGATGATATTTGTGATTAGGAACCTGGTATATGTTGAAGATCCTCCCTGGCAACGGCGCCATAAATTCTCCTTGATGGTAGCTAGAACTACGTCGGTATTTCCCCGGAGAGGGAGGGATGATGTAGCATAGCGATGGTAGAGTATTTCCCTTAGTTATGAAACCAAGGTATCAAACCAGTAGGAGAACCAAGCAACACAACGTAAACAGCACCTACACACAAATAACAACACCTCGCAACCTGACGTGTTAAAGGGGTTGTCAATCCCCTTCGGGTAACGACGCCAGAAATTGGCAAAGACGAGAGGTAAATTGTAGTAGATTGATAGATCGAACGCCAAATAAAATAAAGTGCAGCAAATTATTTTTTGTATTTTTGGTTTAATAGATCTGAAAATAAAAGCAAATAAAATTAGATCGCAAGGCAAATATATGAGGAAGAAGACCCGGGGGCCATAGGTTTCACTAGTGGCTTCTCTCGAGAAAAATAGCAAACAGTGGGTAAACAAATTACTGTTGGGAAATTGATAGAACTTCAAATACTCATGATGATATCCAGACAATTATCATTACATAGGCATCACGTCCAAGATTAGTAGACCGACTCCTGCCTGCATCTACTACTATTACTCCACACATCGACCGCTATCCAGCATGCATCTAGTGTATTAAGTTCATGGAAAAACGGAGTAATGCAATAAGAACGATGACATGATGTAGACAAGATCTGTTTATTTATATGGCGGTAGATATAGATCTCGTCTTTTTATCCTTAGTAGCAACGATACATACGTGTCGGTTCCCCTTCTGTCACTTGGATCAAGCACCGTAAGATCGAACCCACTACCTGGCACCTCTTCCCATTGCAAGATAAATAGATCAAGTTGGCCAAACAAAACCCAATATCGGAGAAGAAATATGAGGCTATAAGAGATCATGCATATAAGAGATCAAAGAAACTCAAATAACTATCATGAATATAAAGAGATAGATCTGATCATAAACTCAAAGTTCATCGGATCCCAACAACCACACCGCAAAAGAGTTACATCATATGGATCTCCAAGAGACCATTGTATTGAGAATCAGTGAGAGAGAGAAAGCCATCTAGCTACTAACTACAGACCCGAAGGTCTACAAAGAACTACTCAAACATCATCGAAGACACACCGATGGAGGTGGTGAACCCCATCCGAGATGGTGTTTAGATTGGATCTGGTTGTTCTGGACTCTGCAGCGGCTGGACGAATATTTTGTCGACTCCCCCTAGGGTATTCGGAATATTTGGGTATTTATAGAGCAAAGAGGCGGTCCGGGGGGCACCCGAGGTGGGCACAACCCACCAGGGCGCGCCTGGGCCACCTAGCGCGCCCTGGTGGGTTGTGCCCCCCTCAGGGCACCCCCCAGGTGCAACCAGGGCCCATTGCCTTCCTTCTGGCCCATAAAAAACCATCATAAAGTTTTGTGGCATTTGGACTTTGTTTGATATTGACTTTTTGCGATTTAAAAAATACGAGAAAATAACAACTGGCACTTGGCACTATGTCAATAGGTTAGTACCAAAACATGATATAAAATGACTATAAAATCATTATAAAACATCCAAGATTGATAATAAAACAACATGGAACAATAAAAAATTATAGATACGTTGGAGACATGTCACGCCCCAGGGCGAAGCCCCTGGCCGAATTGTAAGTATTTAAGGATACTATGCATATGTCCGACCTTTTACAAATTGTAGGATAACATATCACTTATGTATTTCAGTCCGGCCCGTGACCTCCCCCAACAATCATCGTCTTCGGGGAACTCTTTGGCGCCAGAGATGATGGAGAGCGAAACGCCTCTGTCGGTGTCAAAGCCGGCGGATCTCGGGTAGGGGGTCCCGAACTGTGTGTCTAAGGTCGATGGTAACCGGAGGCAGGGGACAGGATGTTTTACCCAGGTTCAGGCCCTCTTGATGGAGGTAATACCCTACATCCTGCTTGATTGATCTTGATGAGTATGAGGATTACAAGAGTTGATCTACCACGAGATCATTGTGGGTAAACCCTAGAAGTCTAGCATGTATGATTGTGTTTGCCTCTACGGACTAAATCCTCCAATTATATATACACCGGAGGGGCCTAGGGTTGTACAGAGTCAGTTTACAAAGGAAGGAATCTACATATCCGAACGCCAAGCTTGCCATCCACGCAAAGGAGAGTCCCATCCAGACACGGGAGGAAGTCTTCTGTCTTGTATCTTCATAGCCCATTAGTCCGGCCCATGTCACATAGGCCAGACGCCCGAGGACCCCTTAATGCAGGACTCCCCCAGTATCCCCTGAACCATGCTTTAATGACGATGTGTCTGGCGTGCAGATTGTCTTCGGCATTGCAAGGCAGGTTCGTCCTCCGAATACTCCAAAACAGCCTTCGGACATGAAAAATGTGTCCGGCTCTGCAAAACGAGTACCACACACACACACGCAGAGAGTATAATATTTTATGAGTCGAATCCACTGACAACTTTTGTAGCGTGACATCAGTCACTGCCCGGCCATTATTTCAAACCGTTTTTAGCCTCTCGCTCCATGTTTCAAGATGCGGTTTTATTGGCACATCTTGTCGAAGCAGAGATCGTGTCCCCTTATTACGGGCATGGGTATTCCAACCGCGCCGTGTGCACGGCCCTTGGGGAATAGGCGAGTTTTAAGGCGAGTGGGGAGGCGCTTGATATTCGCAGCCTTTATAAAGGGATAAGGATTTCACCTTTTCACCCACGCCCTCTTCCTCTCTGCCCATCCATTCTCGAGCACCAGCGCCCAAGCTTCCATCCTTTCCACCTCAAAAAAGCACTCCAGCCATGTACGGATCTGGAGCGCAGGGCAAGTGGATGGTTTCCTTCGTCAAGGAGAAGGACATCACCAAGCTCCGGGATGCCGAGCACTTAGCCAAGGAAATCGCTCACCGACTTCCAGCAAAGGGGCAGATCATCCCCACCCCGGAGCCCCATGGGAGGGTGGTATTCATCCCCCACTTCGCCCATGGATTGGGATTCCCTCTCCACCCATTCTTCCGCAGACTCATGTTCTACTACAGGCTAGATTTCCACGATCTGGCCCCCAACTCGTTCCTCAACATCTCAGCATTTATTGTCGTGTGCGAGGCCTTCCTCCGCATCCCACCCCACTTCAGATTATGGTTAAAGATCTTCAATGTGAAGTCGAAGGTGGTGGGCGGTCAACACGCAGAGTGCGGAGGCGCCAAGGTGAGCAAGAAGTCTGTCGGTGTAAAAACCGACGGATCTCGGGTAGGGGGTCCCGAACTATGCGTCTAAGGCGGATGGTAACAGGAGGCAGGGGACACGATGTTTACCGGGCTAGTGTTACACAAGGTCTGTTACAAAGGAGGAGATATACATATCCGTACTACCTAGCTTGCCTTCCATGCCAAGTAGAGTCCCATCCGGACACGGGACGAAGTCTTCAATCTTGTATCTTCATAGTCCAACAGTCTGGCCAAAGGATAAAGTCCGGCTGTCCAGAGACCCCCTAATCCAGGACTCCCTCAGTAGCCCCTGAACCAGGCTTCAATGATGATGAGTCCGGCACGCAGTATTGTGTTCGGTATTGCAAGGCGGGTTCCTCCTCCGCATACATCATGGAAGAGTCTTGAATACAAGGACAGTGTCCGGCCCTGCAAAATAAGTTCCACATACCACTGTAGAGAGAATAATATTTCCACAAATCTAATCTGCTGACACGTTTTGACAGCATGACATCATGCCATGGCCTGTCATTATTCGAACCGTTTTTCTCAGCCAGCTCCGCACATAACGCGAGGCGGTTTTCTTGACACGTCTTGTCAAAGCAGAGATCGTGACCCCCTTATCACGGGATTCTCATCAATACAGACATGCGTAACCCAACTGTGCATGTTGGTAGGACTCCTAGATCTTAGGCAAGTCCCAAACATCCACGAGGAGGACGCTTGATATTCACCCTCTTTATAAAGGGGACAAGGCTTTTTCTTTTTTCCCTCCCGTGCTCAATCGAATCCTTCCCCCACCTCGAGTTCTAACACCCAAAGCTCAGGTCAGGTGCTTTGGACCTTCAAGTATGTCCGGATCCAACCTTCAAGGTCGGTGGATGCCTTCCTCTGTCACAGAGGAGGACATCAAGAAGTTGAGAGAGGCCAGATATCTGACCGCTAAAATTTCGCATCGGCTGCCTGCCCGAGGGAAGGTCGTCCCTACTCCCGAACCCAACGAGAGCGTCGTGTTCGTGTCCCACTTCCTCCGAGGACTAGGCCTCGCTCTGGATCCCTTTGTTAGAGGTCTTAAGTTCTATTATGGGCTAGATTTTCACGAGGCCCCAGATTCCCTTCTTCACATCTCGTCATTTATTGTCGTATGTGAGGCCTTCCTCCGCATTACCCCTCACTTCGGCCTATGGCTCAAGACCTTCGATGTGAAGCCGAAGATGATCGAGGGGCAGCACGCAGCGTGCGGAGACGCTTTAATAAGCAAAATCGCCGACGCTCCATGACCCGAGGGTTCCTTCCCAGAGGTGTCTGGATTGTGGCAGCGGGAGTGGTTCTACATCATAGCTCCCCGAAGTGCCAAGTGGATAGCTGCCCCCACCTTTCACTAGCCCCCCCACCACAACTGATGTCATGGATCAACAGGGGGTTGAGCTGGGGTCCAGCGAAAGACGTGCCAATACTACAAAGCCGTATCTGAGATCTCTTTGAGAGAGATTTCAGTCTGGTTATGGTAGTGCAAGTTATGCTAGTTCATCGAGTCCAGCCTTGCAAACGCAGGCCCCTCCACATGTGGGAATTCAACCCAGAAGGACCGCGAGCTATTCAACATTTCCTTGGCATGACGCACGAAGAGATGTACAAATCGTTCTTCGGACCCCAAATAGAGTGTCCGGACACCACCGAGGACGTGGGCCTGAGCTGCAACCTTCCCGCTGCCCAAGTAAGTAATCCCGTGCCGAACCTGCTGTCCTTTTATTTATCATGGCATCATTCTAAAGAGCCGCTCTTTGACGAGGACTGGATAACAAAGGCGATGATGATCAGGTGTTCGACCCCCCTTCCTGAGGGCTTGGACAATCCGGTAATGGACAAGATGCTCGAGCTGGCGCCTTATCCAGTGCCCTCGAAGGAAGATGATGGGGGGAGTAGAGAGGGCGAAAGCGGGCCTCACTCGCTACTCATTCCAACCGGGGGGATGAGCGCCTCCGCGAGGGAGGGCAACCAAAGGGAAGAATTTGACATTCTCGCTCCACGGGGAAGGAAGAGGACTACCTCCGAAGATCCAGAAACCAAGGTTTCCAAAGGGGAGAAGAAGTCTTCATCAGAGGGTCCTGCCTCGGAGGGTATTCTTGCCGCACAATGTCCGCACGGGGATCAGCCCTCTACCGAGCTGTAAGTAGTCGAAAAGTACTTAATAGTGGGGATATCCTACCTTACTTCTGAAGATGATAACCAGTGCTTATAAATTGCAGTCCGGATCGTAGCCCGTCTCAACAGAGTTCGTCTTTGGGGGATCTTCTTCCGGAGATGATGGAGAGCGAAAAGCCTCCCCCTGGCACCCCACCTCATGAAGCGGGCGACCTTGAAGTGTCGTCGCGAAGGGTATCTCCGGATCCGCCAAGGCCAAAGGATAACCCTTTGGCTACCCGGGATCCCTAGTATCCGGCTCCTAAGGAGAGCGGCAGCAAGGGTCCGTACAGTATGCGGTCAGACGCGCTGAAGGATCTTCTGGGGCAAGCGGCCGTCTCGGAAGCGCATCATATGCTGATGGGTACGATAATTGAAAGGATTTGATCCGCTGAAAGCGGTTTGCATGAAGCCTTTATGAGTCTGCTGAAAGGCTTCGAGGTATGTGAAATAGTATATGTTTTTGATAGTACCGTGAAGGAAATATGCCCTAGAGGCAATAATAAAGTTATTATTTATTTCCTTATATCATGATAAAAGTTTATTATTCATGCTAGAATTGTATTAACCGGAAACATAATACATGTGTGAATACATAGACAAACAGAGTGTCACTAGTATGCCTCTACTTGACTAGCTCGTTAATCAAAGATGGTTATGTTTCCTAACCATGGACAAAGAGTTGTCATTTGATTAATGGGATCACATCATTAGTTGAATGATCTGATTGACATGACCCATTCCATTAGCTTAGCACCCGATCGTTTAGTATGTTGCTATTGCTTTCTTCATGACTTATACATGTTCCTATGACTATGAGATTATGCAACTCCCGTTTGCCGGAGGAACACTTTGTGTGATACCAAATGTCACAACGTAACTGGGTGATTATAAAGGAGCTCTACAGGTGTCTCCAAAGGTACATGTTGGGTTGGCGTATTTCAAGATTAGGATTTGTCACTCCGATTGTCGGAGAGGTATCTCTGGGCCCTCTCGGCAATGCACATCACTGAAGCATTGCAACTAATGAGTTAGTTGCGGGATGATGTATTACGGAACGAGTAAAGAGACTTGCCGGTAACGAGATTGAACTAGGTATTGGATACCGACAATCGAATCTCGGGCAAGTAACATACCGATGACAAAGGGAACAACGTATGTTGTTATGCGGTCTGACCGATAAAAGATCTTCGTAGAATATGTAGGAGCCAATATGAGCATCCAGGATCCGCTATTGGTTATTGACCGGAGATGTGTCTCGGTCATGTCTACATTATTCTCGAACCCGTAGGGTCCGCACGCTTAAGGTTACGATGACAGTTATATTATGAGTTTATGCATTTTGATGTACTGAAGTTTGTTCGGAGTCCCAGATGTGATCACGGACATGACGAGGAGTCTCGAAATGGTCGAGACATAAAGATTGATATATTGGAAGCCTATATTTGGATATCAGAAGCGTTCCGGGTGAAATCGGGATTTTACCGGATTACCGGGAGGTTACCGGAACCCCCCGGGAGGTATATGGGCCTTAGTGGGCCTTAGTGGAAGAAAGGAAAGGTGGCCAAAGATGGGCCGTGCGCCCCTCCCCCCCTTTGGTCCGAATAGTACAAGGAGAGGGGGCCGGCCCCCCTTCCTCCTCTCTCTCCTCTTTTCCCCCCTCCGCGAATCCTATTCCAACTAGGAAAGGGGGGAGTCCTACTCCCGGAAGGAGTAGGACTCCTCCTGGCGCGCCACCTCTTGGCCGGCCAGCCCCCCCTTTTGAGCCTTTATATACGGAGGCAAGGTGCACCCCAAGAGACACAAGTTGATCCACGTGATCATATTCTTAGCCGTGTGCGGTGCCCCCTTCCACCATAGTCCTCGATAATATTGTAGCGGTGCTTAGGCGAAGCCCTACGACGGTAGTACATCAAGATCGTCACCACGCCGTCGTGCTGACGGAACTCTTCCCCGACACTTTGCTGGATCGGAGTCAGGGGATCGTCATCGAGCTGAACGTGTGCTAGAACTCGGAGGTGCCGTAGTTTCGGTGCTTGATCGGTCAGGCCGTGGAGACGTACGACTACATCAACCAAGTTAACGCTTCCGTTGTCGATCTACAAGGGTACGTAGATCACACTCTCCCCCTCTCGTTGCTACGCATCACCATGATCTTGCATGTGCGTAGGAATTTTTTTGAAATTACTACGAAACCCAACATACCGCACATGTTAGGTGTGCCCTATGCAGATAGTAGTCCCTGAGACTCTGGTTGTCATCAAAAACGGTGGCAAACAGAGGATCATAGTCCCATGTACTAACCAGACCGCCGTGACGTGCAGGTGGCTGAAGCTCCGGTGGCTAGCCGGACTGATGGGTTTGCCGAGCTAAAGCGACAACTAGATGTGGCAGATGCCAACATCGTGCTTGTCAACAAGCGGCTTGACGAGGCACAGGGTAAGTGATTTTTCTGGTGATCAACACATAGTAAGAGGAGCGTCATGCCAGTATCTTTAATATGTTGTGACTGTAGATGGAGCTGCCACCGTGGAGACCCTTCGGGCGGAGCTTGCCCGAGCCAAGGAGCAAGCAAGGAGTAGCAATGCGGCCGCTCTAAAGGCGGCCGAAGAATTAAGGGCCGAACAGGCCACGCATTGCGAAAGCAAGGAAAGAATAGCCAAAATGGCTATAGAGTTAAAAGATGCCGCTAACCGCTACCAGCTTCTTGAAGAAGAAAGCCGAGCGAGGGCGACATACCTGGAGAAGGCCCTGGTAGCTGCCAAGGAAGCCCGCTCCAAAATCAGAGCAACGAAGGAGGAGCTGCATCAAGCTGTAGATATCGTATCTGGGAAGCCCTTCTTGTTGCAGACTAAGTTCGGGGATCCGAAGTACGCACCTCTGGACCGGCTATGGAGTTTTGCAGACGCCTACGTGGATTTGGCTGCAAGTGTTGCCGATGTGGCAGAGTACTTCAAGGATCAGAAAGATCATGAAGTGGAAAAACTGTTCTGGTCAAAGTTTCATGCTCCAGTCCGTCCGCTGCTGTTGAATGAGCAAATGGCCGAGTGGGCCGAGCTCCATAGGTTATCCGGACTTGCCATGAGGTCCGTTGTAGATCACCTGTGGCCGGGAGGGCCAAGGCCGAATAGCTACTTTAGTTTAGTGCAACAGTTCCTTGGTGTTGTGCCACGCATCGATGCTATAAAGAGATCGGCGTGCATAGAGGGTGCGCGGATGGCCTTGCCCGTGTCAAGACATACTGGGCGGAGATGGAGGCCACTACTGTTGCGACACAGGGTTTGGCCGCAGGCCGAGTGGCTGCTGAGCACTACTTTGAAGAAGTCCTTGAAGGCGCTCGTTCAATAGAGGCTCAGTGCTCGAAGAATATTATGTTCTAGTGACATGTATTTCCATTGTAAAAAATGTTTTATTGAATTATCAAGGCTGTATTTATACTTCTGCCCGAAAGTACTATGATGCCTCCTGTGCGGCCGTTTATGTATATATGTATATAACCTGAAAGTTTGCAGTCGTTGGCTTCCGCCCCCATGCATATAATGCGGGGGTGTTCGCAAAAAATGCATATCCACACTTGATCCAACGTCTTGGTCCATTAAGGAGGTGATAGCGCAGCGAACGAGGCAATCGGACTATATTGCTTTAACACTTTCACTTAGCCATAGGAGTTTGACAGTGGGGCTACTATATAGCCCCTGGTACTTCTGCGCTCGTCCGAATACGGGGCGCGTACGTACATGACCGGGAAACGACCCTTCGTTAATGCGGAGGAATCTTGAAGATTCCAATGAGTCATCGAGTGGTTGACCAGTCTCTCGCTATATCATGACAGTCAGTTTTCGACTTTCTCTACTGAGGTGCTCGTCCGGATGAACCAGGGCACAATCGCAGTAGTTCTCCCAGTGCTACCTTAGCCGATATAACGGAATGTAAGGTACCAAAACGTAGGAGCCGGGCGAACCCAACATTTGACCAAAGGCATGATTCAGAGTTGATGCATATAGGGCCAAACTCGCGACGCCAAACACTCCCTAAGGTGTTCGGTCCTTATAACATATACCAGGCTAAACAATGCCCTTGACAAGAAACCCCATGTGTCCAGGTACGTGCAAAATCCTGGCGTGGCCACATGCCAATAATGCCAGCATCCTTCTCGGTTGTGTGGAGTATCCGGAGGATGTGAGCAACAAGAGACCGTAAAAAAGGTTTACCCAGGTGTCGTGGAATTGTCATGGCAGATGTCCTCATGAAAGGACTTAGTCATGGAGCCATCACTACGGGTTAGCTTGAAGGGGTTAAACCGGACAAAGGGACACGAGAGTTTTATACTAGTTCAGCCCCTTCGATGAAGGTAAAACCTACATCTAGTTGTGATTGGTATTGCTGGGGTTTCGAAGGCCAGGGAGCAAATCCGCATTGTCTGGCTTCGAGTTGTTGTTTCCTATCCCTAAACCGCCACCGGGTCACCCCTTTATATACTCGGGAGGACCCCGGCCGGTCTACAGAGTCCCGAGGCTGGCTCATACAAGTGTCTGCCTCGGTCTCTTCTTTCCTATCTTACAATGCAAGTTTATACAATCATGGCGGTTTACTATCATGGGCCCTAAATCGCCTGCGGGCTCTGGGCCTCTAAGCTTCATCCGTAAAGCGCCATCTTCCGGGTTTCCTTGGGCTTCAGTATAGCTGAAGGTGAGCCGGCCCCTCCTGGGCGGTTTACCCTCAAAGGTTATATCCTCAACATTAGGCCCCAGATTGATTTGAACCTGTTCATGTCAGTCTTCAATCTTTGAATTTGTGGCAATTCTCGTAAACCGCCATATTGTCTTTTCCCTGTGAACTTTGGTGAATCGCCATGACGTCATCTTATGTTACTGTAGTAAATCATTGTGACGTCATTCCTGTATAAAAAAGTTTTATAAAGATTCCCTTCTCTTTAATTAATTCCCGAAGATCGAGGCGACATCTGCATCCTCTTTTGCCGCTTCCGATTCCTTGAATTTCGCGCCTGCTGTTTTATCCCACTTCCTTATAAATAAGACCGGGGCGCCTTCCATTTTCCCCCTTTCCAAACCGCATCGTCTTCCTCCTCGCGACTCGAAGACCTCAAGTATCGCCGCCGCCGCCGTCGTTGATCTTCTAGTCCGCACCAACTCAGGCCGCTGCATCGACCTGACTCTGACCAGAAATCGACGGCGAACCTCCACAGCTCGTCCACATCCGTGAGTTCTTCTCCTTCCCCTTCTCAGATCTGCATTGGAACTTTTGTTGAGTTCGTCGGCGGTCATCGCCGCCCGATGCAAACCCTTGTTAGTTTTCACCTCCAATGCCCTGTTTAGATTGTAAAAACAACGTAGAACTGCAGCAGCAATTGTTTGTGCTTATCTTGCATAAAAATAGATCTCATTTACATTGTTTGGAAGCCCTCTTTGAGTGTATGAACTTCTCTGCACTGTTTTAGGTCTAGAAATTTTTCCTTCCAGAGCGACCGTTTGATCCAAAATAATAATTACAACTTGTGAAACCTGTTTGTTCCACACTTAACAAATTTCCAGCTTGGGGTTCTTCCTCCAAAAGGCGGTTTATCCTTTAGTGTTGATAATCCGTCGTATGTCATTAGCCCTCACTTAAACCGCCATCTAGACTTTGAACAGCCATGCCCGGTTCACTTCATACGTATACCTTGAATTGCCGGTTTAACATTTTGACAAACACATACGAACCACCAATCGTAAACCATCCATTTTCCTTTTACAGACTTTGTAAGATGACGAAGCAATTTGCTGCTTGCAACTGGGTTCCGTCTCGGATCATAGAAACGCAAATCAATGAATATATCACCACCGGCGCTTTGGCTTAAAAAATGTCCTCTGTTGGCGAGTTCCTGGCCCTGAGTGCCCCCTGAACCTCAAGATGGAGAAGTGATTGTATTCTTCCAACATTTAGCTCGAGGTTTCAGTCCTCCCGGATCAAAAAAATTCTGGGATGTTCTTGCCAGGCTCCAACTTCATCCTCAAGATATTGGACCAAATTCTATGTCCAACATATGCAATTTCCAAGTATTCTACGAGGTTTATCTGCAAGAAGAACCAACTGTCGACCTCTTTCTAGATCTCTTTCACTTAAACCGCCGGACGGAATTTTCTGATGGACCTAATACTGAACTTGGCGGTGTGTCAATCCAAAAGAGTAAAGAGGTTGATTTTCCTCACGCCAAACTTCACAGCCATCCAAAAGACTGGAACCAAACCTGGTTCTATTGTCAGAATACTGCCCCTGCTGAAGAGAATCCCTTGCCGGGCTACTGTCCGCACCGGCTCAGCAATAATCACCCTTTACCTCAGAGATTGCCTGCCAAAGATCGACAAGCCTATGCACCTCAACTCGCCAAACTCCAGGCTCTTCTTGCCAACGGTTTAACTGGTGTTGATCTCGTCCGTTGCTGGATTTCATGGTGCATTCTTCCTTTAAGCCGCCGGCCCGGATTGATGTTTGAATACACCGGCAACACCAAAGATCCTCAACAGTTTAATTCAATAGAACTGACGGACGATGAAGTCAGTGAAAGTGTAAAGAAGATACTTGACGAACCGCTCGCCGTATGTACTCAAATTGGTCTACGTCCTTTTTACGCCTCCAACAAACCGCTAGTGGTAAATATTTTAATCGTGTACTTTTCCTGATCCTTCTCCGCTTCGACACTGCTATAATAATCCTTTTGTGCAATTCCATAGGCTAGTAGCTCCTTTTGGAAAAAGAAAACTCATGACAAAGTAGCTAAGGCTCCTCGTGGTAAGACCAAAGTCATTAAGAGAGCTGCCAAAAAGAAAACTGCTGAGTCTTCGGAACCACCAGAAGATGTCGATGACTCGGCTGAAGAGGTAAAGTTTGACTCCCTTGACTTCTATCCATATATTTTATTGATAATGATTATTCCCAGGATGATGCGGAGGCCAGCCATGCAGATCATGTTGAGGTAATTTGTCTTTCTTCTGACTCAGAACTTTTGCCGGTTCAACAATTTCGCCGTGCAGTTCGAAAAGTGAAATGCTCTCACCCTGCTGCTCATTTGGATCAAAAACTTTTGTTAAAGACACAATAAACCGAAGGGTGTCGCACAACCCGGCACAGTGGTCAACATGTCACTTCTTCCGGTTTACCTCATACCCCAAACCGGAAACATCGTCCAGAGGTTGCTTGTTCTCCTGAAAAACATTATCTTTTGAAAGGTTTTTTCTGATGCCCTCTCAATTCATCTGATTCAAATTATCAGGCATCTTCTAATTCGTCTGGCGGTTCATCAACCACTCAGCTGCCCCCACTGAAAAACGTCCCTGGGTAAGTGTGTAGTCTTCCTTTCTCTTTCATAACTCAGTTGACCATGCTAATCTTTGTTTTAATATTAGTGCTCAAGCTTGTTTGAGTAAGAAGGCCAAGACCAGTGCCCCTACTGGTGAAGTTGAACCGGAGAAAGCTCCTGAAAATCCCGATCAAAATCTTGATAATCTCATGGATGATTTTGTCCCGCCAAATCCAACCATCAATGCTGATCCGCCGGAAGCTGATCCGGCCATATATGAGAATACCTCCAGTCCACATGCTACACCTGCAAGCCCGGTTGCTGATCCACTAAAGTCAAGTGCTAATCCGCCAAGCCTAGCCAAAGACGATGACGTTATTGTTACTGGCACTGCTTATACCGCTCCGGGTGATCCAGTTGTCTTGGCAAAACATACCGCCAAAGATGAGTTTATTTCAATGGGCAAGAGGAAAACGGAAATTGATATGTCAAAATATGCTAATCTTTCTGCCCAGGATCTTCATTCTGGATTCTTGAACCGGCTTTATACAAGTCGAGACAATGAAGCTGACTTGGTAAATCTGATGAAGGAACGTTATGAGGTAAACATTTTCCTCCTTATCTTTGTATTTTCACTGCCTTGTATCCTGTAGCCCCCAAGGGTCGGTTTAATTTGTAAAACAAACCGGAACTTTGAATTTCCAAACTGCACATTGTTGACTTTTAAGTTTTTTGAACAAATACACATTAGCCCCCAAGTGCCAGGATTGAAACTTGTATGAATCCTTGGGACTTTGAATAAGCAATAAGAAAGAATTAATCCACATTAGCCCCCAAGTGCCAGGATTGAAACTTGTATGAATCCTTGGGACTTTGAATAAGCAATAAGAAAGAATTAATCCGCATTAGCCCCCAAGTGCCAGGATTGAAACTTGTATGAATCCTTGGGACTTTGAATAAGCAATAAGAAAGAATTAATCCGCATTAGCCCCCAAGTGCCAAGTGTAGAACCAGTTGTATGCTTGGGACTTTTGATAACATATTGAAATCTCCTCTTGATTTTGGCAGGCTGACATAAACCATCAACGGACGTAGATTGCTGATCTTCAAGAGAGTATCAAATCTCACCAAGAAGAATCTTCCAAAGCCAAAGATGAACTTCGAGCCGCTTTAACTTCCATAGAACAACTGAAAGAAGAATTCAAGACGGAACGTGCCAATTGGGACACTGAGAAGGGCACATTGCTGAAACGGGCTGAAGATGCCGAATTTGCTCTTAAACCGGTGGCAGAAGAACTTTTTCGGTTGAAACGTCAAGTGAACGTCATGACCTCCGCAGTGTTTGGTAAGTACTCCTGGCAAAGTATTTGAAATATCCATCTTGTAAGGTACCGGTTGAAATATAAAATTCTTAAACCGTTGCAGGTAGCCGCATTACTCATCTGGGCTCAGATGTACGGATGAAGCTGAAAGCAGCATATACTCTTCTTGAACAACTATACACCGGTGCCCAACGGGTTATCTGTGCAGCATCCTATGACAATCCGGCCCCAACACTGATCAAGGACACTCTGGCAAGGCTATCTATGGTACCAGCACAGCTAGAAGAGGTGAAGCGATCTGCTGCCAGGGCCGGCGCTTTGTTGGCACTTACCCGAGCCAAAGCATGGATAGCTGACTTGGATCCGGTTGACCTTGCCAAAGGCTTTCCAAGCACACAAGAAAACGGGGTAGATTTTGATGATGCATCCCTTAAAAGAGTGACAAGGGAAATGCGTCCTCTGGTGAGTCAGCTGGCCGAAGATGCTAACTTGACGGTTCACCGGTCTTATTATGATGCCAACAACAAACGGATTAACCCTGTCATTCCGGAGGCGCAAAATCTTATTCCAGGAAACCGTAAGCACACTTATGCCCCTGACATTGATCCGTCAGAACTTATCAGTGAAGAAGCTATCTTTTAGGCCTTAACCCGGATTGACTGGACCACTACAAACTTCCAACCGCTAGGTGGTGAGGAGGAAGCTGAGCCGACGCCAGATGACCCATCAACATCGCATCAACATGGTAATGAAACTTGATCCGGCCATCATAGTGATGCGCGATAAACCTTGTTCTGCTGGAAACACCATATTTTGGGCCTTCAAGCGCCTTGTAATAGGCTAGTAAAAATACTTTGATCCATTGCCATTGTGCACTGGGATACACTTTGCGTTGATTTGTCATGAGAATTTCAGTACTGGCTTATGTATTTTTACAATATTATGCAATCCCTGTCTCCACCGTACCATGTTGGTATATGTATGATATAGAACCGGGTTGTGATGAACGCCGGACGATTGCTGGAGACAAAGCGTCAAAGCCAGACCAGTTTTGAAGGATGCCGGATTACCTTTAATTGTATACTTGAACAGAAGATCCGTAAGCCATGCCGGGTTAAAAAAAATCTCCGGTTTAACATAAACCTCACGAAAAACAAAAACTTGGCAGAAAAAAGCAAACAAAAAACTGTAGTCGAGGCTTTTCGAGGGCTGCCAGGCCCAAATCGAGGCTTTTCATGGGCTGCCAGGCCACTGAGTTAAACCATTTTGGCAAAGCCTTTTAAGATGGCCCTCCAACTAACCAATCATCGTTTTAACTTTGACAAGTTCAGGGTCTCAATGAGAGTAACTGTCAAACTTTCGAAGGGTCGTGCCAGGATTACCTGGATAGGAGTGGCTTACTTGATGAAGGCAGGTTAACCCGGGGTTTTAGGTGAATACACCAGGCTTCCAAGCCGTGGGTCGATACCCAGCTACAAGGGTCCTTTCAAACTCTTTGGTATTTGACGCAAAGAGCCCCCAAGTAACTTTGTGAGCTGTGCTCAATGGGTGCCTATGCTTGAGTTGTGCGTAGCAACAAGATTCTCTTTGGCCCCTTGGGTGTGGAGCTCCCAAGCTTTGTTGTGGCGTGATAGCCGCATCAAGAGGGTAGTAACGCTATGTTCTCTTTGGTGAATACACCTATGTTTGAACAGGAAGCCCCCAAGGCGTGACAATCGCATCAAGAGGGTAGTAACGCTATGTTCTCTTTGGTGAATACACCTATGTTTGAACAGGAAGCCCCCAAGTTAACATATATTTGAAGGAAAAAACGGCGGAGGCCCTGCTTGATAGCAAGGATGCCGGTTTATTATATTGATCATAATATATACATTGTTGAAATATGTACATATGAAAAGCCTGTGGCTTCAAGTGTAATAAGGCCGTAGGAGAGCTATGTTCCATGGCCGCCGGGTCTCCTCCTTAGAGCTACGTGAGTCTTCTCGAACGTCAATGAGGTAGTATGATCCATTGTGCAGATTTTTGCTGACCACAAAAGGTCCTTCCCAAGGTGGGGATAACTTGTGCATATCCGTCTGGTCTTGAATGAGCCGAAGTACCAAATCACCTTCTTGAAAGGTTCTTGTCTTAACCCGGCGGCTGTGATAACGCCGCAGGTCTTGTTGATAAACCGCCGACCGAGCCAAAGCCATGTCTCGCTTATCATCTAACAGGTCCAGCGCCTCTTGGCGTGCTTGCTCGTTGTCCGCTTCAACATAATTCGCGACCCGGGGTGAGTCGTGACGAATATCACTTGGGAGGACAGCCTCAGCCCCATAGACCAGGAAAAAGGGTGTATATCCCGTAGATCGGTTTGGGGTGGTATTTATGCTCCATAACACAGATGGTAATTCTTCCACCCAACAACCCGACGTCCGCTTTAAAGGGACCATGAGCAGAGGCTTGATACCCTTCAGGATTTCTTGATTCGCCCTCTCAGCTTGACCATTAGACTGGGGGTGAGCCACGGATGCTACATCAAGCCGGATGTGCTCTCGTTGGCAGAACTCCTCCATCTCACCTTTAGAAAGGTTCGTACCATTATCTGTGATGATGCTATGTGGGAAGCCGAAACAGAAAATAATCTTTTTGAGAAATTGAACCGCCCTGGCTGCATCACATTTACTGACGGGCTCCGCTTCAACCCACTTGGTGAACTTGTCAACCGCCACCAACAGGTGCGTCTTCTTGTCCTTAGAACGCTTAAAGGGTCCAACCATATCAAGCCCCCAAGTAGCAAACGGCCAAGTGATGGGGATCATGCGTAACTCCTGAGCAGGAACATGAGCTCGACGTGAAAATTTCTGACAAGCGTCACACCGCTTTACCAAGTCTTCCACATCAGAATGAGCTGTCAACCAGTAGAACCCGTGTCGGAAAGCCTTAGCAACCAAGGACTTTGAGCCGGCATGGTGACCGCAATCCCCTTCATGGATTTCCCGTAGAATCTCTTGTCCTTCTTCAGGAGAAACACAACGTCGGAATACGCCTGAAATGCTAGAACGGTGCAACTCACCATTGTGAACAACCATAGACTTGGACCGCCGGACTATCTGCCTGGCGAAAAGTTCGTCTTCTGGTAATTCGCCCCGGTTGAGATACTCCAAATATGGAACCGTCCAATCCGGAGTGGCATGCAAAACGGCTACCAACTGGGCCTCCGGATCAGGAATAGCTAAATCCTCCTCTGTAGGCAACTTTACAGATGGGTTATGCAAGATATCTAGAAAGGTATTAGGTGGTACCGGCTTACGCTGAGATCCCAGCCGGCTTAGAGCATCTGCTGCTTCGTTCTTGCGCCGGTCGATGTGCTCCACCTGATAACCCTTAAAATGACCTGCCACAATATCCACCTCGCGCCTATAAGCCGCCATGAGCGGGTCCTTAGAATCCCAAGTACCAGAAACTTGCTGAGCCACCAAATCAGAATCTCCAAAGCATCGAACCCGGCTTAAGTTCATTTCCTTAGCTACACGAAGGCCGTGGAGCAATGCCTCGTACTCCGCTGCATTGTTAGTACAAGGAAACATCAAGCGCAGAACTTAACAAATCTTATCTCCTTGAGGGGAAGTGAGGACAACTCCAGCCCCCGAGCCTTCCAGCTGCCTGGATCCATCAAAGTGAATGGTCCAGTATGTATTATCCGGTTTGTCTTCTGGTGCCTGTAACTCGGTCCAATCATTGATGAAGTCCACAAGCGCCTGAGATTTGATGGCTGTTCGGGGTGTATATTTCAAACCATGGGGACCAAGCTCGATCGCCCACTTCGCAACCCGGCCCATTGCCTCTCTATTTTGGATTATATCGCCCAAGGGAGCAGAACTAACCACGGTAATAGGATGGCCTTGAAAATATTGCTTGAGTTTCCTACTTGCCATAAAAACTCCATACACCAGCTTCTGCCAATGCGGATATCTTTGCTTTGATTCGATCAGTACTTCACTGATATAATAAACTGGTCGTTGAACCAGATATTCTTTTCCGACCTCCGTACGCTCAACCACAATCGCCACACTGACTGCTCGGGCATTGGCAGCCACGTACAACAATAGAGGTTCATTATCAACTGGAGCAACGAGGACTCGCGGTTCAGCTAGCTGCCGCTTCAACTCCTCGAATGCCGCATCAGCAGCGTCACTCCAGACGAATTTATCTGTTTTCTTCAACATCTGATACAGGGGAATCACCTTCTATCCCAAACGGCTGATAAATTGGCTGAGGGCTGCAATCCGGCCCGCCAGATGCTGAACATCATTGATACATGCCGGTTTAGCCAAGGATGTGATTGCTTTGATCTTTTCCGGATTTGCCTCAATACCTCTGTTAGACACAAGAAAACCCAAGAGTTTGCCTGCCGGAACACCAAAAACACATTTGTCCGGGTTGAGCATCATTTTGTAAACCCGAAGATTGTCAAACGTCTCCTTGAGATCATTTATCAGGGTTTCCTGCTTCCTGGATTTCACCACAATGTCATCCACATAGGCATGAACATTACACCTGATCTGCTTGTGAAGACAATTTTGCACACTACGCTGGTAGGTTGCTTGGGCACTCTTGAGCCCAAAGGGCATAGAAACATAGCAGAAGGCTCCAAAGGGAGGGATGAAGGCTATCTTCTCCTGGTCCTTAACTGCCATCTTAATCTGATGATAACCTGAATAAGCATCCAGGAAACTCAGGTGCTCACAACCCGCCGTTGCATCAATGATATGATCAATACGCGGGAGAGCGAAAGGATCTGCCGGGCAAGCTTTATTCAAATCAGTGTAGTCCACACACATACGCCAAGTGCCATTTTTCTTAAGAACAATCACCGGATTAGCCAACCATTCGGGATGAAACACTTCGACAATAAACCCAGCCGCCAGTAGTTGGGCTACCTCTTCACCGATGGCCTTGCGTCTTTCTTCGTTAAAGCGGCGAAGGTACTGCTTGACCGGTTTAAACTTAGGATCAATATTTAGGGTGTGCTCAATGAGTTCCCTCGGTACACCTGGCATGTCAGAAGGTTTCCATGCAAAGATGTCCCGTTTCTCATGGATGAACTCGATGAGCGCGCTTTCCTATTTCGGATCCAGATTTGCACTGATACTAAACTGCTTGGATGAATCACCAGGGACGAATTCAACAAGCTTAGCCTCATTAGCCGGTTTGAACGTCAGGGCCGGGTCATGTTCAGTCGTAGGTTTCTTCAGAGGGGTCATATACTCCGGATCAACATTGTCTTTATAGAATTTCAGCTCCTCTGTGGCACAAACCGATTCTGCATAGGCCGCTTCACCTTCCTCGCAATCCAAGGCAATCTTTCGGCTCCCATGTACTGTGATCGTCCCCTTATAACCTAGCATCTTGAGCTGTAGATAGACATAACAGGGCCTCGCCATGAATTTTGCGTAAGCCGGCCGTCCAAATAGCGCGTGATATGGACTCTGGATTTTCACCACTTCAAAGGTCAAAGTCTCAGACCTGGAATCAAGCTCATCTCCAAACACAACTTCCAAAGCAATCTTTCCCACAGGGTAGGCCGATTTACCTGGTACCACACCATGAAAAATAGTGTTTGACGGTTTAAGATTCTTATCCGTCAAACCCATGCGACGGAAAGTATCATAGTACAGGATGTTGATACTGCTCCCTCCATCCATCAGAACCTTGGTAAACTTATAGCCCCCCACCTGAGGCGCTACCACCAAGGCTAGTTGGCCCGGATTGTCAACCCGGGGCGGGTGATCCTCTCTGCTCCACACAATAGGCTGCTCCGACCATCATAGATAATGTGGTACGGCCGGTTCAACAGTATTGAATGCCCTCTTGTGAAGTTTCTGATCCCGCTTGCACAGGCTGGTAGTGAACACATGATATTGTCCACTGTTCAACTGCTTGGGGTGACTCTGGTAACCTAATTGTTGCTGATTCCCTTGGTTATTCTGCTGGTGATTACCATGGTTGTTCTGATGGCCCTGGTTGTTCTGAAATCCAGAGCTTGAACCGCCGCCCCCATGGAAACCTGGGCCTGAACCGCCCGGTGGATCCTGATCATACCGGTATAAATCAGAATTTTTGAACTCCCTCATTATGTGACAATCTTTCCAAAGATGTGTGGAAGGGGCCTCCTTGGTCCCATGCTTCGGGCAGGGCTGGTTTAACAAATGCTCCAGATTCATCCCTCCCCCATGCTGGGGCAGTTTACCTTTGCGGCGATGCATATTTGTGTTAGCCACCAAATCTGAATTATCCGCTTTACGCTTACTGTTATTCCCATGGCCCCCTTGGTTGTGGTGCTGCCCTTTTGCACTGCCGTTCTTCTTTCCCTTCTCCGGTTTGTCCTCCTCTGAATCCGGATCCTTGGTATTATCTGAATCAGCATACTTAACTAAAGTGGCCATGAGTGTTGACATGTCGTTGCAATGATGTTTGAGCCTTCCCAACTTCTGTTTTAACGGCTTGAAACGGCAATTGCCCTCTAACATTAATACGGCGGTGTCTGCATTAATACAATCTGATGAATGCAAAATCATCGAGACTCGCTTAACCCAATGGGTCGTGGACTCTCCTTCCTCTTGGACACAAGCGGTCAGATCTACAATTGACATCGGCTGCTTGCATGTATCCTTGAAGTTCTAGATAAACCGGCGCTTTAATTTGGCCCATGAGTCGATAGAGTTGGTTGGCAAGCTCTTCGACCAAGTGCAAGCTGTTCCTTTCAGCATCATGGTGAAATATTTAGCACAAACCGCCTCATCCACATCTAACATCTCCATTGCCATTTCATAGCTCTCCACCCACGCCTCTGGCTGCAAATCGGCGGTGTAATTTGGTACCTTACGAGGTCCCTTGAAATCCTTGGGCAATCGCACATTACGCAATGCGGGAGTTAAACATGGTACTCCTAGGGAACTGAACATTACCCCTGGCTCCACGGAGGCAGTGGGGTGAACCGGAGTATGATGTCGTGCTTCGTGTCGAGCTGTCAACTCGGCCTCCCATCGTGCGCGGCCGTGGTCCACAACATCTTGCGCATTAGCACCTCCCCCGGCTGGGTTGTTCTCCCGCGGCGAATTTCGGTGGCGTGCGCTACTGGATACGGCCGGTTCGTCCTCCACTTGTCTGCTATAACTCCGACTTGGACGGGGAGTGGAATGAATCCTCTCACGGCTGTGTGAATACGCTTGCTGTTGATTCAATGCTGTCTGAAGGAGATCCCTGGCCCGACGCGCCTCCACTGCAACTGGTGACTCGCCATCGGTTGGGAGGGCCGCCAGGCGTGAAGCGGAGGCCACAATATTATCCAACGAGTTGGAATAATGCCCGGGCGGCGTTGATGTTACCACGTTGTTCTGGCGAGGCAGGTCTGTTGCGCGTGGTTGAACCGGCGCTCCTGCTACCGGTGCCCCCGCCCGGTTTGGCGCGGGTTGGTTACCAGCTCCTGCACCTGGCGTGTTGAAAAGATTCTGCGGCTCATAAACCGACGGGAGGCATGATCGGCACCTTCTTCTCATGACCTCTCCCGAGGCATTCTGATCCAGTCTAATCCGATAAGCCTGTGCTTCCAACTCGGCCCGCTCTGTGGCCATCCTGGCGTTCTCTGCTGCCAGGTCCGCTTTAGCCTGGGCTATCTGATCTTTTACCTTTAGAATCTCCGCATTGTGCTGATCCCTGGCTGCTGCGTCTACCTCCGCGGACATTAGTGCCGCTAGAGCGTTAAACAAATCAGACAAGACTTGGGCCGAAGGCGGCGCCGAGCTTCCTGCCCCTGCTGGCGTGGCCGTCGTTGAATCGGAGAGCACTGCTGCGACAGTAGATGAATGAGGCGCCGGTCGTGTGCCGGCCATGAAGACAGCGGCCCAGTTTGGCAGACCGGGGGAATCCGTAATACTGTTGCCCTCGGACCCTCCCTCAATCCGACCGTCATACAACTGGTAAAGTGATTCGGTTTCTCTGGAAGACTCGTCACCGCTGCGGACTACGGTTTCTCCATCAGAGACCGGTTCCTCCTCGTACCCCGAACCGTGGACGGCACCTACGAAAACATGCCTTGCCTTAGGCTGAACCGGTGAAGAATTTGCACGCCGACCGTCTCGATGATGTCGGTGCAGGTGTCCGGCTCGGGGGCCGGTTCGCCGATCTTGCCGATGAAGACGTGAATCCCACGAAAGGGGACCCGATACCCGTATTCGATTGAATTAGCCTCGGGACCCCATCCTGCGTTGTCGATGTAGAGCTTGCCGCGGTGACTCTTCGTCATCCGGCCCACAGCGTATCCCTTCAGTCCATCGAAGCTGCCCTTCAAGAACTCGAAACCATCGTGCGATAGCCCAGGGTGGGCGCCAACTGTCGTGGAATTATCACGGCAGATGTCCTCATGAAAGGACTTAGTCATGGAGCCATCACTACGGGTTAGCTTGAAGGGGTTAAACCGGACAAAGGGACACGAGAGTTTTATACTAGTTCGGCCCCTTCGATGAAGGTAAAAGCCTACGTCTAGTTGTGATTGGTATTGCTGGGGTTTCGAAGGCCAGGGAGCGAATCCGCTTTGTCTAGCTTCGAGTTGTTGTTTCCTGTCCCTAAACCGCCGCCGGGTCACCCCTTTATATAATCGGGAGGACCCCGGCCGGTCTACAGAGTCCTGAGGCTGGCTCATACAAGTGTCCGCCTCGGTCTCTTCTTTCCTATCTTACAATGCAAGTTTATACAATCATGGCGGTTTACTATCATGGGCCCTAAATCGCCTACGGGCTCTGGGCCTCTAAGCTTCATCCGTAAAGCGCCATCTTCTGGGTTTCCTTGGGCTTCAGTATAGCTGAAGGTGAACCGGCCCCTCCTGGGAGGTTTACCCTCAAAGGTTATATCCTCAACACCAGGGTCTTAATCTAAAAAGAAACCTTTGGGTGGGTCCCTGCTGCATGTCTGCGCATGTGTCTCCGTTGTGCAATGTCCTGGACGGGTGTAGCATGATTGTCATCTGTAAAAGGAAAGAACTTAGGTGAAAGTTGCCGTGCCAAAAGGAAGAATTTGTTGCTATAAATGAACTATCAAAATTCAAGAGAAACCAAGTTGAGTCGGGCTGGCCCTGATTACATGCGGGAAGCCCCTGGTATTGTTTATGAGGGTTTGATCATCAAACCCATCTTATGTATATGTGATGGAACGCCGGACTCGTTTAACCGTGTCCGTGGTCTTGACGACCTGCCATTTTTTCTGGTTGATGAGGCCGTCTAGTTTGCGGCTGTTAGAGCCGCCGCATCCTCTTCCGTACGTAAAAAACGTTCGGTATTTCTGCTAACTAAGATGATGCCACGTGGACTGGGCATTTTGAGCTTGAGAAAAGCATAATGCAGTATTGCGTTAAAACGAGCGAAAGCCGCCCTTCCGAGTAGTGCTTGATAATCACTTCGGAATGGAGCGATGTGAAAAGTTAACCTTTCACCTCGGAAGTTATCGGGAGAACCGAATACCACCTCTAGTAGTAGAGAGCCTGTACAGCGGGCCTCTTGGCCTGGTATTACTCCCTTGAAGGTAGTATTACTATGGCTTATTTGTGTCGGGTCTATCCCCATTTTGCAGACTGTGTCCTGATATATCAGGTTTAGATCACTGCCGCCGTCCATGAGGACTCGTGTGAAATGGTACCGATTTATGATTGGGTCTAACACCAAGGCCGTCAGTCCTTCGCGCTGGATATTTGTATCATGATCCCTACGATCAAAAGTGATCAGGCAGGCCAACCAGGGGTTGAACCTAGGGGTGCCGGGCTCTATGGCTCGTGTGCATCGAAGTGCATTCTTGCTTCTCCTCTTTGTCACATGGATCGCGTTTACTGTTTAACCTCTGGTGGGAACTTTTTCTGTCCTCCGGCACTTTGCCGGCGAGGTTCATCCTCGTCTTCGCTTGGTGTCTCTTCCCCTTTGTGTTTGGCGTTTAGCTTACCGGCCTGCTTGAAGACCCAACATTCTCTGTGGGTATGATTTGCAGGTTTGTCTGGGGTGCCATGAATCTGACAGAGTTTGTCAAGAATTTTGTTTAGGCCCGATTGTCCTTCTCTACTGACTTTGAAAGGCTTTTTCCGCTGACCTGGTCGGGAGCCCCTGAATCCGGCGTTTACCGCCGTGTTATCTGGGCTACCTTCTTTATTTCGACGCTTGTTTTTGTTGCGTCGTGGTTTACCATTGCCATCCCCGACTGCGGATGTGCTTGGGTCGCTGGTGCTGCTACGGGCCAACCAGCTGTCCTCGCCCGCACAAAAGAGGGTCACGAGTCTTGTTAGGGCTGCGATTGTTCTCGCTTTTCTTGACCGAGGTGTCTGGCAAGCCATTTGTCTCGGATGCTGTGTTTGAAAGCTGCTAAGGCTTCGGTGTCCGGATAGTCGATGATTTGGTTCTTCTTGGTGAGGAACATGTTCCAAAGCTTTCAGGCGGACTCTCCGGACTGTTGGATTATATGACTTAAATCGTCTACATCCAGAGGTCGGACATAAGTCCCTTGAAAATTAGCCCGAAAAGCGTCCTCAAGCTCCTCCCAACTTCTAATTGAGTTTTCGGGGAGGCTTTTCAGCCAGTGCCGAGCTGGCCCTTTGAGCTTGAGGGGTAAGTATTTAATGGCATGGAGATCGTCTCCACGAGCCATATGAATATGGAGGACAAAGTCCTCTATCTAGACTCCAGGGTCTGTGGTCCCATCGTACGCCTCTATGTTCACCGGTTTGAATCCCTCTAGGAATTCATGATCCAGCACCTCATCAGTGAAACATAGGGGGTGTGCGGCACCCCCATATTGGGATGTGCCATGGTATTCGGACGATTGTAGTATTCGGTTTTGGTTTTGTACCGGAGCGCGCTTCCTAGATCCATAGATGGATCTGGTCGTGCCGGATTTTTGGCGCAAGTTCTCACGTAGATCGTGTGTTGACTTATGCGTGACCTTGTTAGTCGCTCTATCGCGCTCACAAGGTGGTGGATTCGGCTGGTTGGCCGTATCGTTCTTCGGCTGTGTGGGCTCTAAGGCCTCATCGTCGAATTCTGGTAATAGCTTGCGCTTTGGATAGCTATTTGTGTGGTAACTTCCACCATACTTTGTTACTTTGTTCCGCCTGCTGTTGAGCGTATCTTGTGCGGCCTTAAGCCTTTTCTTCTGTTTCTTCAGGCTCCTCGCTGTGGCAATAAGCCTTCTGCAGAGGTTCTCTTGCTCCAGGTGCATTTCCGGGATGATGTGTGCATCTTCGTTCGGACTGTTTTCCTCCCCCGACGGGGTTTGATGAGGTGTATCCTTGGCGTCATCGTGTTCGGACATCGGGTTCATACTATATTTGCAGTTTGCATCTTGATCGTGCTCTGCCACCGGGGTGGTGCAGTTGGCGTTTCTTCCAGAGTCGAGTGGGCTATTATTTCCTCTTGTGCTGTTATCGCTGTTTTTGCTATGGCGGAACTTAGAGCGGCGCCGCTGACGTTGGCGCTTGGGTTGCTTCGAGGGTGCATCCTCCGCTGTCTCTTCGCCATTGCCCTCTTTGGGTGTATCCACCATGTATACGTCATGTGATGAAGTGGTGGTCCGTCGCCCTACGGGCGGTGGTTCCTGTTCATCTCCGGCATCATCGTCCATACTGTCGATGTCTTCGGAGTCGAAGTCGAGCATGTCGGTTAAGTCGTCGACAGTGGCTACTAAGTGGGTGGTGGGTGGGCATCGAATTTCTTCGTCGTCCGCATCCCATTCTAGCTGGACATTGGTCGGCCAAGGTTCTCCTGACAGGGAGAGAGACCTTAATGAATTTAGCACATCTCCGAAGGGTGAGTGCTGAAAGATATCCGCGGAGGTGAACTCCATGATCAGCGCCCGGTCGGATTCGACGGGCATGGATGTGAGCGGCTCGGAGTTCGTGGCCGGAGATGAATCTAGTGGTTCGGTGACACGGCTCTCGTAAGGGGTGAAGTCAGTATTTGGCTCTATCGCCACTGAGAATGCAGCCTCCATGGTGGGGTCCATCCCTCCGCTCTCGGATGGCGCGACTTGCTCCAGATTGATGGCTGGAGTAGTTGTGGATGCGATCTCCCGAACATTGTCCGACGGCAGAGTTATGTCATGCTCGTCGCGACTATGCGGCGCGTCCGACATGGGCTCGAATCCGTTGAAGATCAAGTCTCCGCGGATGTCGGCCGTGTAGTTCAAGTTTCCAAATCCGACCTGATGGACAGGGGCGTAACTCTCGATCTGCTCCAGATGGCCAAGCGAATTGGCCCATAGTGCGAAGCTGCCAAATACGAAGATCTGTCCGGGGAGGAAGACCTCACCCTGGACCGCATCGTTACCGATGATCGAAGGAGCCATCGAGCCTTATGGTGACGGCAGAGTGGAACTCTCAATGAAAGCACCAATGTCGGTGTCAAAACCGGCGGATCTCGGGTAGGGGGTCCCGAACTGTGCGTCTAAGGCGGATGGTAACAGGAGGCAGGGGACACGATGTTTACCCAGGTTCGGGCCCTCTTGATGGAGGTAATACCCCACGTCCTGCTTGATTGTTCTTGATAATATGAGTAGTACAAGAGTTGATCTACCACGAGATAAAAGAGGCTAAACCTTAGAAGCTAGCCTATGGTATGATTGTATGTTGTCCTACGGACTAAAACCCTCCGGTTTATATAGACACCGGAGGGGGCTAGGGTTACACAAGGTCGGTTACAAAGGAGGAGATATACATATCCGTACTACCTAGCTTGCCTTCCACGCCAAGTAGAGTCCCATCCGGACCCAGGACGAAGTCTTCAATCTTGTATCTTCTTTGTCCAACAGTCTGGCCAAAGGATATAGTCCGGCTGTCCGGAGACCCCTTAATCCAGGACTCCCTCAATGCCCAACATCTCATGGCCCAAAGGTACCTTCATGGAAACTGTCAAAGGGTGGCAACAACAACGGTTCTACGTCACAGAGCCTCGCGACACCACCTAGGCCGCGGCTCCCGAATTCCAGTCCGGCACCCCGATGCGGCTCACCTCCTGGCTAGAGAAGGGCCTGGACTGGTCTTCGTCGGACGAGCTGACAACGCTTCAGACGCGCATCAGGAGCATGGTAGACAAGAATATCAAGCTTGTCAATGTGATCCAGGTGATGCTTGTTCGCCGGATCCTTCCGTGCCAAAGCCGGGCTTGCCATTTGTGGGAGTTCGATCCGGCCGAGCACCAGACCTTACAACAGTTCTTCAGCACTATGCATGAAGACATCTAGAAGGTGCTCTTTAAGGCCAACGAGACGTGGCCGGTGATGACTGAGGACTGCGCGCATGACCTGGCCCATCCCGTGTATCCGGTAAGTTTTTTGTATTTCAAGGTGTATCCTTTACTTGCATACTCAAGGAAGACGCCTAAGCTTCCCCATTTATTTTTTCTGGGCTGGACAAGGAAGGCGGAGCGGATCCAGTGTCCGGCTCCGCTGCCCGAAAACCCAACAACCCCTCTTCTTACAAAGATGCTGGTTCCGGCACCCTACCAAGTGGTCTCCGCCGTAAGGGCACTTCAGATGTGACGCCTAAAGACGCCGAGACCCACTCCTCCCACACCGATGACGACGAGGAGGAGGAAAGCAGCTCTCCCCCGGAGGGGGGGGGGGGGAGAAAAGGGCGGCCTCCACGCATCTAGAGGCAGAGGCATCCAAGAAGGGGAAGGCCTCCGCCGCGGACAACTCTGCGTGGGACATTGACAACAGCTCTGAGTGGCGCCCCAGGTATAAGCCCCTGGCCAAATCGTAAGTACTCAAAGACGCACACAAATATCCAGCTCCTTTGCTTCATGATTTTAACATGTTGAATTATGCGCTGTAGTCCAGCTCGTTCCGACCTCCAGCGATCCTCATCTTCGGAGAATTCACTGGATCCGAAGGTGATGACAGCGGGTCCCTTCCGGCGGCCTCTTCTCCCAAGGCCATGGATAACACTGAGGTGTGATACGTCTCCAACGTATCTATAATTTTTGATTGCTTCATGCTATATTATCTACTGTTTTGGACATTATTGGGCTTTATTATCCACTTTTATATTATTTTTTGGGACTAACCTATTAACCGGAGGCCCAGCCCAGAATTACTATTTTTTTTTTGCCTATTTTAGGGTTTTGAAGAAAAGGAATATCAAACGGAGTCCAAACGGAATGAACCCTTCGGGAACGTGATTTTCTCAATGAACAAGACCCAGGAGACTTGGACCCTACGTCAAGAAATAAAGGAGGAGGCCACGAGGTAGGGGTGCGCCTACCCCCCCCAGGCGCACCCTCCACCCTCGTGGCCCCCCTGTTGCTCCACCGTTGTACTCCTTCCTCCTATATATATGTACGCACCCCCAAACAATCAGATACGGAGCCAAAACCCTAATTCCACCGCCGCAACTTTCTGTATCCACGAGATCCCATCTTGGGGCCTGTTCCGGAGCTCCACCGGAGGGGGCATCGATCACGGAGGGCTTCTATATCATCACCATAGCCCCTCCGATGAAGTGTGAGTAGTTCACCTCAGACCTACAGGTCCATAGTTATTAGCTAGATGGCTTCTTCTCTCTTTTTGGATCTCAATACAATGTTATCCCTGATACGTCTCCGTCGTATCTACTTTTCCAAACACTTTTGCCCTTGTTTTGGACTCTAACTTTTATGATTTGAATGGAACTAACCCGGACTGGCGTTGTTTTGAGCAGAATTGCCATGATGTTGTTTTATGTGCAGAAAACAAAAGTTCTCGGAATGACCTGAAACTCCACGGAATATCTTATAATAAATAATAAAAAATCCTCACCAAAGATGAAGACTAGGGGGCCCACACCCTTGCCACGAGGGTGGGGGCGCCCCCCTAGGGCGCGCCCCCTACCTCGTGGGCCCCCTGGAGACCTCCCGACTCCAACTCCAACTCTATATAACTGCTTTCGGGGAGAAAAAAATAGCAGAGAAGAAATCATCGCGTTTTACGATACGGTGCCGCCGCCAAGCCCTAAAACCTCTTGGGAGGGCTGATCTGGAGTCCGTTCGGGACTCCGGAGAGGGGGATTCATCGTCGTCGTCATCATCAACCATCCTCCATCACCAATTTCATGATGCTCACCGCTGTGCGTGAGTAATTCCATCGTAGGCTTGATGGACGGTGATGGGTTGGATGATATTTATCATGTAATTGAGTTAGTTTTGTTAGGGTTTGATCCCTAGTATCCACTATGTTCTGAGATTGATGTTCTATGACTTTGCTATGCTTAATGCTTGTCACTAGGGCCCAAGTGCCATGATTTCAGATCTGAACCTATTATGTTTTCATCAATATATGAGAGTTCTTGATCCTATCTTGCAAGTCTATAGTTACCCATTATGTGTTATGATCCGTTAACCCCGAAGTGACAATAATCGGGATACTTACCAGTGATGACCATAGTTTGAGGAGTTCATGTATTCACTATGTGTTAATGCTTTGTTCCGGTCCTCTATTAAAAGGAGGCCTTAATATCCCCTAGTTTCCATTAGGACCCAGCTGCCATGGGAGGGTAGGACAAAAGATGTCATGCAAGTTCTTTTCCATAAGCACGTACGACTATATTCGGAATACATGCCTACATTACATTGACGAATTGGATCTAGTTCTGTGTCACCCTATGTTATGACTGTTACATGATGAACCACATCCGGCATAATTAGCCATCATTGATCCGATGCCTACGAGCTTTCCATATACTGGTTTACGCTTATTTACTTTCCCGTTGCTATTGTTACAATCACTACACAATACCAAAAACATTACTTTGCTTTCGTTACTCTTTTGTTACCGTTACCATCACTATCATATTACTTTGCTACTAAACACTTTGCTGCAGATACTAAGTTTCCAGGTGTGGTTGAATTGACAACTCAGCTGCTAATACTTGAGAATATTCTTTGGCTCCCCTTGTGTCGAATCAATAAATTTGGGTTGAATACTCTACCCTCGAAAGCTGTTGCGATCCCCTATACTTGTGGGTTATCAAGACTAATTTCTGGCGCCGTTGCCGGGGAGCATAGCTCTATTCTTTGAGTCACTTGGGATTTATATCTGCTGGACACTATGAAGAATTTGGAAGACGCCAAGACAACAATTTATCCCTCAACTACGAGGGGAGGTAAGGAACCGCCATCTAGCTCTGCACTTGATTCACCTTCTGTTATGAGTAAGCTTGTGACACCTAAACCTGTTTCTGCTATTCGTTCTGATATGTCACATGTTATTGATGATGCTACTTCTGCTATACATGATACTTATGATGAAACAACCTCTATGCCTGATACTACTATGCCACTTGGTGATTTTCTCAAGGAACGACTTGCTAGGGCTAGAGAGATTGAAAATATTGAATCTGATTATGATGATGAAAGTGATGATGAAGAATCACTTGTTATTCCTGAGGGTTATTTATTTGATCAAGAAGCTTCTTTAGCTATTTTAGCTTGCAAAGATAGATATGAACTCAAAATGTTATTAGCTAAATGGAACAAGCAATCTCTAAATGCTTGGATGAGACCTGATACTGCTTTTGCTACTTCACCTATCTGTGTTACTGATAAGGATTATGAATTCTCTGTTGATCCTGATATAATTACTTTGGTTGAATCTGATTCATGGCTATGAATCTGAAACTGTTGTGGCACATCTTACTAAATTAAATGATATAGCTACCGTGTTCACTAATGATGAGAGATCTCGCTACTTTTATATCCTTCAAATATTCCCGTTCTCATTAAAGGGTGATGATAAGATAGGTTTAATTCTCTTGATCCTGGTTGTGTGCGTAGCCCCCAGGATATGATTTACTACTTCTCTGCTAAATATTTCCCTGCTCATAAGAAACAAGCTGCTTAAAAGGAAATATACAACTTTGTGCAAATTAAAGAAGAGAGTCTCCCACAAGCTTGGGGGAGGCTTCTCAAGTTACTTAATGCTTTGCCTAATCATCCTCTTAAGAAAAATGAAATACTCGATATCCTTTATAATGGACTAACTGATGCTTCCAGAGATTACCTGGATAGTTGTGCTGGTTCTCTTTTCAGGGAAAGAACACCGGATGAAACTGAAATCTTATTGAATAATATTTTGACAAATGAAAATAATTGGGCACCTCCTGAGCCAGCTCCTAAGCCAGCTCCTGCTCCAATTAATGATCCTATTCCTAAACCAACTCCGAAGAAGAGAGGTGTTCTATTTCTCAGTCCCGAAGATATGCAAGAGGCAAAGAAATCTATGAAAGAAAAAGGTATTAAAGCTGAAGATGTTAAGAATTTACCTCCTATTGAAGAAATACATGGTATTAATTTACCGCCTATTGAAGAAACATACGATCTTAATCCTTTATTTATTGAAGAACCTCTAGACCCCGATAGCCCGACACATGTAGTAAAGGTAAATTCTCTCTATAGATATGATAAAGCTGAAATCCCCCCTGCTAAAATTGCTAGTCAATGCTTGGATGAGTTTGATAATTTTATGTTTAAGCAAGAAGACTTCAATGCTTATTTTGGTAGACAATTAAAACAAGATGCTGATATGATTAAATACTTGGGTGATTATATGGCTAATATTAGAGGTGAACTTAAACTTGTTAGCAAACATGCTTCCATGGTTACCACTCAAGTAGAACAAGTACTTAAAGCTCAAAAGGAATTACTCAATGAGATGAATAGTAAGAAAAATAATTATGTTGTTAAAGTGGCTACTAGAACTGGTAGAATGACTCAGGAACCTTTGTATCCTGAAGGCCACCCTAAGAGAATTGAGCAAGATTCTCAGAGAAATAAAATTGATGCACCTAGTTCTTCTAAAAAGAAGAAAAAGAAAAATGATAGAACTGTGCAAACTTCTAGTGAACCTATTGCTGAACCACCTGACAATCCAAATGATATCTCTATGTCTGATGCTGAAACACAATCTGGCACTGAACATGAACCTAATGAAAATGTTAATGATGATGTTCATAATGATGCTCAACCTAGTAATGATAATGATGTAGAAATTGAACCTGTTGTTGATCTTGATAACCCACAATCAAAGAATCAATGTTATGATAAGAAAGACTTTGTTGCTAGGAAACATGGTAAAGAAAGAGAGCCTTGGGTTTAGAAACCCATGCCTTTTCCTCCCAAACCATCCAAAAAAAGGATGATGAGGATTTTGAGCACTTTGCTGAAATGATTAGACCTATCTTTTTGCGTATGCGATTGACTGATATGCTCAAAATGAATCCTTATGCTAAGTACATGAAAGATATTGTTACAAATAAAAGAAAGATACCAGAAGCTGAAATTTCCACCATGCTTGCTAATTATACTTTTAAGGGTGGAATACCAAAGAAACTTGGAGATCCAGGAGTACCTACTATACCATGCTCCATTAAAAGAAACTATGTTAAAACTGCTTTATGTGATCTTGGAGCCGGTGTTAGTGTTATGCCTCTCTCTTTATATCGTAGACTTGAGTTGAATAAGTTGACACCTACTGAAATATCTTTGCAAATGCCCGATAAATCAACTGCTATACTTGTCGGTATTTGTGAGGATGTGCCTGTTGTGGTTGCAAACGTTACTATTTTAACGGACTTTGTTATTCTTGATATTCCCGAGGTCAATAGTATGTATATTATTCTTGGAAGACCCTTTCTTAATAGTGCAGGGGCTGTTATTGATTGTAACAAAGGCAATGTCACTTTTCATGTTAATGGTAATGAGCATACGGTACACTTTCCAAGGAAACAACCTCAAGTTCATAGTATCAATTATATCAGAAAAATTCCATCGATTATATTTGGAGGTTTTGAATTTCCTCTTCGTACTGTCAAGAAGAAATATGATATACTTATTACTAGGGATGTGCATATCCCCGTTGAGGTAACCTAGTGTTATTTGAAATTTCTCTGGTTTCATGTTAATCGGAATGAGTTTGTTAACAAGACTTGATCAACCTTGTTAGTGGATTCCTTTTGACGAGCATGAGATGGATGAAACTAGAAGCACAACCTTCTCTACCCTCTCTATACTTTCTGTTATTTAGTTGAAATAAAGTAAAAATAAATAATTTTCTATCTGTTATTTGAATATCCGTGCAATATAAAAATACCTCGAAAATAAAAGTTCTCCAAATGCCCTGAAAATTAAGTATGATCTTTTATAGAATATTTAAGGATTTATGGAACAAAGAACGCACCAGGGGGGCCAACCACCTTGCCACGAGGGTGGAGGGCACGCCCACCCCTCTAGGGCGCGCTCCCTGCCTCGTGGGCCCACGGTGGCCCTCCTCCACTTATTGCTGCACTCATCCTCTTCTTCCTCCCACAAACACGAAAAACCAACTCAAGCATGAGTTCCAGCCCTCTTTGCTGCCATTTTCGATCTCCTTTCTCAAAGCACCTCTCACAAAACTGCTTGGGGAGATTGTTCCTTGGTATGTGACTCCTCCATTGGTCCAATTAATTTTTGTTCTAGTGCTTTATTCATTGTAAATTTGTGCTGCTTAGGTGACCCTGTTATTGAGCTTGCATGTCAAATTTATATGGTCAAAAGTAGTTTTGATGCATGATATAGGCCCTAGGCACTTGTAGGAGTGGTTGCTATCAATATTATTGAGTTTGGTTTACTTTTATTTTGGAGTTACTAAAAAATTTCAGAATTTTTTAGAGGAAGAAATATGCTTCGGAAAATGTTCCAAGGTGGTTCTTCAAGGAAGCAAGGACCCAGGCTTGCAATGCGTGATGCTGATGAAGAGCCACCAAGAGATGCTCCAGTGCGTCCTTGTGAGTGGCCTTTTGAAAATTTTATGGATCGAGCGGGAATTAAAGAAGAATTTAACACATATTTACGTAATGCCGGTCTTGAGGACTTTGAGGCAGACAAATGCCCCCAGTATCATGATCTCACAAGCTATTTTGTGAGGAGGTTTGAGTATTCATCCTCGCGTAATTCTCATTCAGTCATGTTTGATCTTTATAACAAATCTTATACCATGGACTTAGAGGATTTCACTTTTGCTTGCAAACTTCCACAATGGGGTAGTGTTAGGGATCCGCCTAAATCTGAATTTAGAAACTTTCTTGCTACTATAACTGTAGGGGAATCTAGAGATATAACACAAGCTACCATAGGGAGCATTCACTTTCCTGCTATACATTATTTTGTTGGGGAACGTAGTAATCTCAAAAAAATCCTATGCACACGCAAGATCATGGTGATGCATAGCAATGAGAGGAGAGAGTGTTGTCTACGTACCCTCGTAGACCGGAAGCGGAAGCGTTAGCACAACGCAATTGATGTAGTCGTATGTCTTCACGGCCCGACCGATCAAGCACCAAAACTACGGCACCTCCGATTTCTAGCACATGTTCAACTCGATGACGATCCCCGGACTCCAATCCAGCAAAGTGTCGGGGAAGAGTTCTGTCAGCACGACGGCGTGGTGACGATCTTGATGTTCTACCATCGCAGGGCTTCGCCTAAGCACCGCTACAATATTATCGAGGATTATGGTGGAGGGGGGTACCGCACACGGCTAAGAGAACGATCACGAAGATCAACTTGTGTGTCTATGGGGTGCCCCCTGGCCATGTATATAAAGGAGTGGAGGAGGGGAGGGGCCGGCCCTCTCTATGGCGCGCCCTATGGGAGTCCTACTCCCACCGGGAGTAGGATTCCCCCTTTCCTAGTAGAACTAGGAGCCCTTCCAAGTAGTAGGAGTAGGAGGGAAGGAAAGGGAAGGGAAAAGGAGAAGGAAGGAAGGGGGCGCCCCCCTTCCCTAGTCCAATTCGGACCAGACCAAGGGGAGGGGTGCGGCCACCCTTGAGGCCCTTTTCCTTCTTTCCCGTATGGCCCAATAAGGCCCAATACGTATTCCCGTAACTCTTAGGTACTCTGAAAAATGCCCGAATCACTCGGAACCTTTCCGATGTCCGAATATAGTCGTCCAATATATCGATCTTTACGTCTCGACCATTTCGAGACTCCTCGTCATGTCCCCGATCTCATCCAGGACTCCGAACTCCTTCGGTACATCAAAACTCATAAACTCATAATATAGCTGTCATCGAAATCTTAAGCGTGCGGACCCTACGGGTTCGAGAAAAATGTAGACATGACCGAGACACGTCTCCGGTCAATAACCAATAGCGGAACCTGGATGCTCATATTGGCTCCCACATATTCTACGAAGATCTTTATTGGTCAGACCGCATAACAACATACGTTGTTCCCTTTGTCATCGGTATGTTACTTGCCCGAGATTCGATCGTCGGTATCTCAATATCTAGTTCAATCTCGTTACTGGCAAGTCTCTTTACTCGTTCTGTAATACATCATCTCGCAACTAACTCATTAGTTACAATGCTTGCAAGGCTTTAGGTGATGTGCATTACCGAGAGGGCCCAGAGATACCTCTCCGACAATCGGAGTGACAAATCCTAATCTCGAAATACGCCAACCCAACAAGTACCTTCGGAGACACCTGTAGAGCACCTTTATAATCACCCAGTTATGTTGTGACGTTTGGTGGCACACAAAGTGTTCCTCCGGTAAACGGGAGTTGCATAATCTCATAGTCATAGGAACATGTATAAGTCATGAAGAAAGCAATAGAAACAAACTAAACGATCAAGTGCTATGCTAACGGAATGGGTCAAGTCAATCACATCATTCTCCTAATGATGTGATCTTGTTAATCAAATGACAACTCATGTCTATGGTTAGGAAACAAAACCATCTTTGATCAACGAGCTAGTCAAGTAGAGGCATACTAGTGACACTCTGTTTGTCTACGTATTCACACATGCATTATGTTTCTGGTTAATACAATTCTAGCATGAATAATAAACATTTATCATGATATAAGGAAATAAATAATAACTTTATTATTGCCTCTAGGGCATATTTCCTTCATATTTTTCTCTCTTCATAGGTAGGTGCATAAATGCTAAGGATGAAGCATGTCACATGTGTGTCCCTGGCCTTAGCATTCTCGGGAGTGCTGTGTCAGGAGACCAATCTTATCATATGGGAGCCATTGTAGCTCGTAGGTTGCATCATAATAGACATAATGGAGATTTCTTTGGAGGAATTTATGCAACCCGCTTAGCTAAATTTCTTGAGATAGGCGTTCGTGAAGGAGACATGGAGTTGCCTCCTGCTTATTTAGATTTTGATTATATGGTTTCCCACCATTTTGTCGAGAGGAACGAATCACCTCTCCAGTATCGACTAATCTTTGACTGACACCGTGCTGTCCATATTACTCTCCCTGCTCCTGCTTTTTTTGATTATCAGGCAAGAGGATATACTATTACCAGAGAGGAGGCAGATGAGTACGAGAGGAGAGCGGAGGCCACTCGTCGCCACAGTGCAGCTTAGGAGGCGATAGCTGCTGCATCACAGTACGACCCCAACAACTACTATTATGGATATCCGCTAGGCCAGCCGTGGCCATAGACCAACTTAGGCCAAAAGCCTAAGCTTGGGGGAGTACGTATTTCTCACCGACATTACATTTATGCTCACACACTCATTGCTAGATGTCGGTGCTCATACTTTTTCATTGTATCATCCATGCTAGTTTATTTTCTTTTATGCTTTCTTCTTGTGTGTTTAATAAACCTTAAGAAAAAAACCAAAAAAATTAGTTGTAGCTTTTAATTAATTTACTTTCCATGCTTGTAGTAGTAATTAAAAAGAAAACCCCAAAAAATATTTCCTGTTCTTCTTTTGCTTGTTGGGAGCTTTCCCGTGTAAATAGTTCTATTTCTTTTCTTTTCTTTGGGGGTCAGTAGGAGAAGACCATGATTAAATTGTTGAAGTGGCTCTTATATGCTTTATTGTTGATTTAACCAAGAGCCCATATTGCTTTGTCTTCTCCTATTTATTAAATGCTCGCAGATTCCAGCTTAGTCCAATGCATATGCACTCTTATTATTATTCACATCGTTCGGTCGTGCAAGTGAAAGGCAATTATGATGATATATGATGGACTGACTGAGATGAGAAAAGCTGGTACAAACTCGACCTCTTTTGTTTTTGTAAATATGATTAGTTCATCGTTCTTGATTCAGCTTGTTATGAATAAACATGTTTGCAATGACAATTAGAGATCATAGTTGCTTGTGCCATGCTTGATTAGGTATGAGTTATAATGGTTTACCTTGCATGCCAACATGCTATTAAAATGGTTATGATGTGGTATGATGGGGTGGTATCCTCCTTTGAATGATTTAAGTGACCTAACTTGACACATGTTCACGCATGTAGTTGAAACAAATCAACATAGCCTTCACGATATTTATGTTCATGGTGGATTATATCCTACTCATGCTTGCATCCAATGTTTATTAATTTTAATGCATGTACATGACTGTTGTCGCTCTCTAGTTGGTCGCTTCCCAGTCTTTTGCTAGCCTTCACCTGTACTAAGCGGGAATACTGCTTGTGCATCCAATCCCTTAAACCCCAAAGTTATTCCAGATGAGTCCACTATACCTTCCTATATGCGGTATCTACCTGCCATTCCAAGTAAATTTGTATGTGCCAAACTCTAAACCTTCAAATAAATATCCTATTTTGTATGCTCGAATAGCTCATGTATCAACTAGGGCTGTCTGTATCTTCCATGTTAGGCGGGTTATTCTCAAGAGGAGTGGACTCCGCTCCTCACTCACGAGATAAATGGCTGGCCACCGGGATGCCCAGTCCCATGCTTTATGCAAACTAAATCAAAAATAATTGCAAAAAAACTCCCCCTGGGACCTGATGTATGTTGGAGGCACTCGTTGTTTCGAGCAAGCCATGGATTGATGCTTGTGGTGGAAGGGGGAGTACAAACTTTACCATTCTGTTTGGGAACCTCCTATAATGTGTGTAGCATGGAAGATATCACCATCTCTTGGTTGTTATGTTGGCAATGAAAGTATACCGCTCAAAATATTATTCACCTCTATTTCAAAACAGAGCTCTGGCACCTCTACAAATCCCCGCTTCCCTCTGCGAAGGGCCTATCTATTTACTTTTACTGTGAGTCATCATCCTCTTATTAAAAGCACCAGTTGGAGAGCACCGCTGTCATTTGCATTCATTATTGTTAGTTTACATTGGGTGTGATTATGATTGGATCTCTTCTACCATGAATTACAATGTCTAGTCAGTCCTTGGTCTGTAAAGGTGCTCTGCATTTATGTTTTGTGGTCTCAGAAAGGGCTAGCAAGATACCATCTTGTTATATCATATTATGACTGTTTTGAGAAAGTGTTGTCATCCGAGATTTATTATTATGGCTTTCTAGTTGATTATGCTATTGATATGGGTAATCATGAGACCTAAGAATTATTGAAAATATGGTTAGTTATAATCTTTGCTGAAAACTTGAATGCTAGCTTGACATATTTACAACAACAAGAGCAAACAGAGTTTGTAAATTTTTTTCTTTATTTCTTTCAGTTTGTCAACTGAATTGCTTGAGGACAAGCAAGGGTTTAAGCTTGGGGGAGTTGATACATCTCCGTCGTATCTACTTTTCCAAACACTTTTGCCCTTGTTTTGGACTCTAACTTGTATGATTTGAATGGAACTAACCCGAACTGACGCTATTTTTAGCAGAATTGCCATGATGTTGTTTTATGTGCAGAAAACAAAAGTTCTCGGAATTACCTAAAACTCCACGAGATATCTTTTAATAAATAATAAAAAAATCCTCGCCAAAGATGAAGACCAGGGGGCCCACACCCTTGCCATGAGGGTGGGGGGCGCCCCCCTAGGGCGCGCCCCCTTACCTCGTGGGCCCCCTGGAGGCCTCCCGACTCCAACTCCAACTCTAATAACTACTTTCGGGGAGAAAAAAATAGCAGAGAATAAATCATCGCGTTTTACGATACGGAGCCGCCGCCAAGCCCTAAAACCTCTCGAGAGGGCTGATCTGGAGTCCGTTCGGTGCTCCAGAGAGGGGGATTCATCTCCGTCGTCATCATCAACCATCCTCCATCACCAATTTCATGATGCTCACCGCCGTGCGAGAGTAATTCCATCGTAGGCTTGCTGGACAGTGATGGGTTGGATGAGATTTATCATGTAATCGAGTTAGTTTTGTTAGGGTTTGATCCCTAGTATCCACTATGTTCTGAGATTGATGTTGCTATGACTTTGCTATGCTTAATGCTTGTCACTAGGGCCCGAGTGCCATGATTTCAGATCTGAACCTGTTATGTTTTCATCAATATTTGAGAGTTCTTGATCCTATCTTGCAAGTGTATAGTCACCTATTATGTGTTATGGTCCGTTAACCCCGAATTGACAATAATCGGGATACTTACCGGTGATGACCGTAGTTTGAGGAGTTCATGTATTCACTATGTGTTAATGCTTTGTTCTGGTTCTCTATTAAAAGGAGGCCTTAATATCCCTTAGTTTCCATTAGGACCCCGCTGCCACGGGAGGGTAGGACAAAAGATGTCATGCAAGTTCTTTTCCATAAGCACGTATGACTATATTCGGAATGCATGCCTACATTACATTGACGAATTGGAGCTAGTTCTGTGTCACCCTATGTTATGACTGTTACATGATGAACCACATCCGGCGTAATTATCCATCATTGATCCGATGCCTATGAGCTTTCCATATACTGGTTTACGCTTATTTACTTTCCCGTTGCTATTGTTACAATCACTACAAAATACCAAGAACATTACCTTGCTTTCGTTACTCTTTTGTTACTGTTACCATCACTATCATATTACTTTGCTACTAAACACTTTGCTGCAGATACTAAGTTTCCAGGTGTGGTTGAATTGACAACCCAGCTGCTAATTACTTGAGAATATTCTTTGGCTCCCCTTGTGTCTAATCAATAAATTTGGGTTGAATACTCTACCCTCGAAAGTTGTTGCAATCCCCTATACTTGTGGGTTATCACTCCCCCTCTCTTGTGGAGATCTATTCGATATAATCTTCTTTTTGCGGTGTGTTTGTTGAGATCGATGAATTGTGGGTTTATGATCAAGTCTATCTATGAACAATATTTGAATCTTCTCTGAATTCTTTTATGTATGATTGGTTATCTTTGCAAGTCTCTTCAAATTATCAGTTTGGTTTGGCCTACTAGATTGATCTTTCTTGTAATGGGAGAAGTGCTTAGCTTTGGGTTCAATCTTGCGGTGTCCTTTCCCAGTGATAGTAGGGGCAGCAAGGCACGTATTGTATTGTTCCCATCGAGGATAACAAGATGGGATTTTCATCATATTGCATGAGTTTATCCCTCTACATCATGTCATCTTGCTTAAGGCGTTACTCTGTTTCCATGAACTTAATACTCTAGATGCATGCTGGATAGCGGTCGATGAGTGGAGTAATAGTAGTAGATGCAGGCAGGAGTCGGTCTACTTGTCTCGGACGTGATGCCTATATACATGATCATACCTAGAAATTCTCATAACTATGCTCAATTCTGTCAATTGCTCAACAGTAATTCGTTCACCCACCATAGAATACCTATGCTCGTGAGAGAAGCCACTAGTGAAACCTATGGCCCCCGGGTCTATCTTCATCATATTATTCTCCCAATACGTAGTTATTTCCTTTGCTTTTATTTTACTTTGCATCTTTATCATAAAAATACCAAAAATATTATTGTCGGTGTCAAAACCGGCGGATCTCGGGTAGGGGGTCCCGAACTATGCGTCTAAGGCGGATGGTAACAGGAGGCAGGGGACATGATGTTTTACCCAGGTCCGGGCCCTCTTGATGGAGGTAAAACCCTACGTCCTGCTTGATTAATATTGATGATATGGGTAGTACAAGAGTAGATCTACCATGAGATCAGAGAGGCTAAACCCTAGAAGCTAGCCTATGGTATGATTGTATGTTGTCCTACAGACTAAAACCCTCCGGTTTATATAGACACTAGAAAGGGCTAGGGTTACACAAGGTCGGTTACAAAGGAGGAGATATACATATCCGTATTGCCTAGCTTGCCTTTCACGCCAAGTAGAGTCCCATCCGGACATGAGACGAAGTCTTCAATCTTGTATCTTCATAGTCTAACAGTCCGGCCAAAGGATATAGTCCGGCTGTCCGGAGACCCCCTAATCCAGGACTCCCTCAGTAGCCCCTGAACCAGGCTTCAATGACGACGAGTTCGGCGCGCAGTGTTGTCTTCGGCATTGCAAGGTGGTTTCCTCCTCTGAACACATCAAAGAAGAATTTGAATACAAGGATAGTGTCCGACCCTGCAAAATAAGTTCCACATACCATCGTAGAGAGAATAATATTTCCACAAATCTTAATCTGCTGACACATTTTGGCAACATGACATCATGCCATGGCTCGGTGATTATTTTCTTCAACCAGCTCCACACATAAAACGAGGCGGTTTCCTGACACGTCTTGTCAAAGCAGAGATTGTGTTCCCCTAATTACGGGATTCTCATCAATACGGGTGTGGGTAACCCAACCGTGCCAAGGACTCCTAGATTTTAGGCAAGTCCCAAACGGCCACTAGGAGGACGCTTGATATTCACCCTCTTTATAAAGGGACAAGGCTTTTACTTTTTTCCCTCCGTGCTCAATCGAACCCTTCCCCTGCCTCGAGTTCTAACACCCAAAGCCCAGGTCAGGTGCTTCGGACTTTCAATCATGTCCGGATCTAGCCTTCAAGGCCAGTGGATGCCCTCCCCCGTTATGGAAGAGGATATCAAGAAGTTGAGGGAGGCCAGATGTGACGCCCGGATAATTAGACTACAGTAATCCCAAGCTAATGATGCCACGTCACCTCCATTACTATGATTAAACTCACGTTGATTCGAACCCGATTCAAATTCAAATTTAAAACATAGGCAAACAACAAAAGTTTCCAAACTTTAAAACTAAAATGTTCGGAGTGAACTAAATAATGCAGCGGTAATTATGGTGGAGAAACCAAACTTTGATAAAGTGTTTAAAGGCTCTAAGATAATTAAAACCGTAGTTAAAACAATTAAATACATGCCTATTGAATTTTATAAAATATTAAACTATTTTATTTTTGGTTGAGAATTAAGGTGGCAGTAGTATATTTATAAATACAAATTTAGGTGCTAGTGTTTTTTTGTTATAAAACTATAATAAAAGGGAACTTAAAATAAAATAGAAAACAAATAGAAAACAAAAAGAAAAGACCCCCCTCTCCCCTGGGCCAAGTGGCCCAGTTGGCCACAGCTGACCAGGCCGACCCAGGCCACCCCTGCCTATACCCCCCCACCACCACGGTAACCCTAACCCATTACCCACTCGCACCCACTCCCCCTCTCCCGATCCGATCTGGATCGGGATCGATCCCCCCCCCCCCCCGCAGTGCCCCGTCGGCCGAACCCCCCACCGACACCGTGCCGCCGTCCGAAGGCCTCCCGTCGCCGGAGCCACCACACCGCCTTCCGTCTCCCCCCCCCCCCGCGGCGCCCCAAGACCCGACGTCGCGCCGTCGCCGCTCGCCGTCGTCTCCGTCCTCCTCGACTCCTCGCCGGACCTCGCATCCCCGTCTCTCCCTCGTCTGCATCGGGTGGCAGCCGCGCCCCGACCCCGCCGACGTAGATGCCGCGCGCCACCCCGTTGCTCCTCGTCGGCGCCACGAAGCCCGCTGCCGTCGCCGGATCGACCTCGCCGTGGCCTCCTCGACCTCCTCTTCGAGCACCGCTGCCCGGACCCTACACCCCGCCGTGAGCCGCCGCCTTTTCCCTTCTCTCCCCGCATCGGCCGCGCACTCGCCGTTCCCCGCCTCTGCCTGCGCCCGGGGCGCGCCCACCCGCTTCCCCCGTGCGCGCTCGCCGCGCTCGGGCCTCGCCCCGCGCGCGCGCGTGGCCGCTAGCCGCCGTGGCTCCCTGCCAGGGCCGCGCCCCCTGCTCCCCTCGCCCCACGCCGGCACCGCCGCCCTGCTGCCGCTTGTGCGGTGGCCGCCGGCAACCTCGCCCCGCACTGGGCGGGATGCGCCCCTGCGCCCATCCCTGGCCGGCGACGTGCCCCGCCGTGGCCACCCGTGCCCACACCCGCGTGCTCCTGGGCGTGCACCCGAACGGGGCACACCCGTTGCGCCCGAACCCGAACGCACGCACACCCGAACCGATAGCCCCCCCCCCCCCCCCCGGGCCACTGACTAGGGGGCCCCGCCCCAGAACAGTTTTTAAAAAAGAAAAGAAAAGAAAAGGAATTAAAATAAAATAAAATATTAAATAAATAAATAATAACTAAAATAATTAAAATATTAATTAATTAATTAAGTAATTAATCTTGATTAGATTAACCTAATCACTAATTAAGCTAATTAATCTATTTTAGTTAATCATAGAGAATGACAGGTGGGTCCCCCTGGACCCACATGTCAGGTTGACCAAGTCAACTCTGTTGACTGCTGATGTCAGCATGACATCATGCTGATGTCATTAACCTATTTTTCGAATTAATTAAATAATTAATTAAATTCCAGAAATTAATAAAATCCTTAGAAAATCATATCTTTTAATCCGTAACTCAGATTAAAATATTTTCAACATGAAAGTTGCTCAGAACGACGAGACGCATCCGGATACGCGGTCCGTTCGTCCGCCACACACCCCTAACCTATCGAACTCGCAACTTTCCCCCTCCGGTTCATCTGTCCGAAAACGCGAAACACCGGGAATACTTTCCCGGATGTTTCCCCCCTTAACCGGTACCACCTCATACCACGTTAGGGCCCACCTAGCATCGTTACTTGTCATGTCATGCATCGATATGCATTTGTTTGCATTGTATTCATTGTTTCTTCCCCCTCTTCTCTCCGGTAGACTACGAGACCGACGCTGCTACTGACCAGTTCGACTACGGAGTTGACGACCCCTCTCTCTTGCCAGAGCAACCAGGCAAGCCCCCCCTTGACCACCAGATATCGCCTATTCTATTCTATACTGCTTGCATTAGAGTAGTGTAGCATGTTACTGCTTTCCGTTAATCCTATTCTGATGCATAGCCTGTCATTGCTGCTACAGTCATTGATACCTTACCCGCAATCCTAAATGCTTAGTATAGGATGCTAGTGTTCCATCAGTGACCCTACACTCTTGTCCGTCTGCCATGCTATACTACTGGGCTGTGATCACTTCGGGAGGTGATCACGGGCATATACTATATACTTTACACTGTTACATTACCTGTGATACTGTTTGGAGTTGGGGGCTGAAAGGACAGGTGGCTCCATCCCGGTAGAGGTGGGCCTGGGTTCCCGACGGTCCCGACGGTTACTTTGTGGCGGAGCGACAGGGCAGGTTGAGACCACCTAGGAGAGAGGTGGGCCTGGCCCTGTTCGGCGTTCGCGGATACTTAACACGCTTAACGAGATCTTGGTATTTGATCTGAGTTGGCTACGAGCCTATACGCACTAACCATCTACGCGGGAGTAGTTATGGGTATCCCGACGTCGTGGTATCAGCCGAAGCACTTCAGACGTCAGCGACGGAGCGGCGCGCGCCGAATTGGACTGGAACGCCACTAGGCTAGGTCTGCTTTCGGCCACCCTCGCAACGTGCAGGTGTGCTATGGGCGATGGGCCCAGACCCCTGTGCGCTTAGGTTTAGACCGGCGTGCTGGCCTCTCTGTTTTGCCTAGGTGGGGCTGCGACGTGTTGATCTTCCGAGGCCGGGCATGACCCAGGAAAGTGTGTCCGGCCAAATGGGATCGAGCGTGTTGGGCTATGTGGTGCACCCCTGCAGGGAAGTTAATCTATTCGAATAGCCGTGATCTTCGGTAACAGGACGACTTGGAGTTGTACCTTGACCTTATGACAACTAGAACCGGATACTTAATAAAACACACCCTTCCAAGTTCCACAGACAACCCGGTGATCGCTTTTCCGCAGGGCGACGAGGAGAGGATCGCCGGGTAGGATTATGCTATGCGATGCGACTGGAGATGCGCTTGGAGATGCTACCTGGATATGCTACTTGGAGATGCTACTTGGAGGACTTCAATCTACTCTCTTCTACATGCTGCAAGACGGAGGCTGCCAGAAGCGTAGTCTTCGACAGGATTAGCTATCCCCCTCTTATTCTAGCATTCTGCAGTTCAGTCCACTGATATGGCCTCTTTACACATATATCCATGCATATGTAGTGTAGCTCCTTGCTTGCGAGTACTTTGGATGAGTACTCACGGTTGCTTTCTCCCCCCTTTTTCCCCTTTCCTTCCTTCCTGGTTGTCGCAACCAGATGCTAGAGCCCTGGAGCCAGACGCCACCGTCGATGACGACTACTACACTGGAGGTGCCTACTACTACGTGCAGCCCGTTGCCGACGACCAAGAGTAGTTAGGAGGATCCCAGGCAGGAGGCCTGCGCCTCTTTCGATCTATATCCCAGTTTGTGCTAGCCATCTTATGGCAACTTGTTTAACTTATGTCTGTACTCAGATATTGTTGCTTCCGCTGACTCGTCTATGATCGAGCACTTGTATTCGAGCCCTCGAGGCCCCTGGCTTGTATTATGATGCTTGTATGACTTATTTTATTTGTAGAGTTGTGTTGTGATATCTTCCCGTGAGTCCCTGATCTTGATCGTACACATTTGCGTGCATGATTAGTGTACGATTGAATCGGGGGCGTCACAAGTTGGTATCAGAGCCGACTGCCTGTAGGAATTCCCCTTCCACACTCCTTGGCCGAAGTCGAGTCTAGACATTGCAAAACTTTTACTAACATGGATGTGTGCCTTACGGGCCCACGTCGCCATTTGGGTGGTATTAGGATCTTTTATTCCTCGACCTATACTCTGGGACTCTGATCTCTCTTCTATTCGGGTTAAATGATTTTGCTAAAAACAAACTAACTTTAGGTTCTCGAAAATAATTTCTCCCGGAGAATCCCTCACTTCAGATGATCACCTGCTGCACTAGAAGATTCTGAAGATACTCTCCGATATTCTCTCGAGACCTTGTGCCCGTTGCTTTTGCAATTCCCTTCCACCGAAATATCCCTATGGATAAATACTTACACCTGTCGTGCTTACTTTTATTCCCAGTTGATCTTGTTATTACAAGATACCCCGAGAATATTTGGTGCCTACTGCCTTGCAGTTCTTCGCCACCGAAATACCCCTAAGGATAAATTCTCGCACTTTCCGAGTATCTGCTCATCCCCAGTTGTTAAGGTGTTTCACAAAAGTTTTTGAAATGCCATTCAATCTTACGAAGATTTTCAACAACCTATTACTCTTGAAATTCTTGCTTGCTTGCTTGCATTGGGATTAAATCCTATAAGTCTGGTAATCTTATTGGCATCCTCTATCATTATCATTTTAAGTCCATTAATTCAATATGTTGAGGATGCTTGCCTTCCTTAGTCGAATCCTAGAATTCATCCTTCTGGCTCAAACGTCAGTTGGATATGAGCTGCTTCTTGACCAATCAATGCCTTGATCGGTTGTGCTTCTTATGAGCTGCTTCTTGACCAATCAATGCCTTGATCGGTTGTGCTTCTAAGTCTATTGAACTTATTCATTTTCGATCAGAACGTTTGCTTATGATCCTTTGTTTTGTAAATCATAATTCCTTTGTTAACTAAACATCAAATTATTCAGATGTTCTATAATATGATGTTGTGCATTCTTTCTTTGTCTGATTGAGTACCGATACTCACATCAGCTCCGTTGTGGATCGCCCGATCCATTGTTGGATTTCATTCGACATCGTCCTTCATATTCAATAACCTTGTGAGCCTTTCCACGGGTATATAATGCCTTTGGTAAATTGTATCCTCCGCCTTGTCAACCATGCTCTACTTTTGAGCTTGTGTTATTTACTCCTGAAGTTCGTGGTACATGTGCTAAGAAGCCTCGATGGCTTGAACCTATGCCTTCCTTAATATGTGTGAACTCGAAAGTTTTCACAAGTCATACTCTTCTGGTATTTTGCCAGATAAAATTTCAACACTACAACTTCATCGAACGCGAGAAGTAAATGAAAGGTTATGCATTGGAGACGTGGGAGTCGACCTTGAACTTTGTGTTCATGCCCATGGACATGATGTAGATCCTATCATGGAAACTTCTTGTAATAATAACTATTTCCTTGGTATAATATCATCTGGTACCTGTGAATTGATCCTTTGCTATCATGGCTTCGACCATGATTGATCCCCTTTGATTCCATTTCTCAGACAAGATGAAGTACTTGTCTTCTGCAGATCACTTCACGTGTCCACCCTCTACTCTGCTCTACCGTCGAGTATTACAATCTAGTATCTCAAGAATATCATGGAACATCATAACTTCTCATGGGTTCTTCATCAATTGTTATTACTCACCAGGTCCAATTGTTCTTAGGTTATAGGTTGTTGTCAACCGAGAACACCGACTAGTGAAATTATTCCGCACTACGGTTCAACAACTCTTCAGTAAGCTTCTATAAATACGAGTTTGTACCCGATCACGCCATTCCTAGCCTGTTTGGCTATATCATTGTCGTGATGATTTTAACTGTGCTACCCGGTCCTTCTTCTCGGAGCACAATTTTCGACGATGAACTAACCTTACGTCGATGCTCATCGTCATATCATTTCGCCTTGAACAACAAGCTTGGTTTCGAGTTGTGCCGTACCCTTGGTTCCAATAACCTTTCACTTCATCATTACTTTGACTTGATGTCGTCGCCGATCGATTACATCTTCATGAACTCTCGTGACAAAGGTGTCGTGATCATCAACATTCTGAGCTCATCTAGGATATCAATTGAATTCATGATGAGAAATACCATCCTTGTCCCTCGATGATTTGAGTTATCATCGGCAACATTCTTGCCTCGAGAAATACCATCCTTGTCCCTCGATGATTTGAGTTATCATCGGCAACATTCTTGCCTCCCCCCCCCAACACAAACTTGTTCACAACTTGTGTTGTACCTTGGTTTCCTTGCTATCCAGCAATTGTTCTTCTTTACCTTGGAATATTACCACCTTTTATGTCATCAATGTTATGAGAATTTCACCACCTCTTAAGAATTCTTGGTATGGTGAAACTTTTCACCATCACCATTCTTCTTGGGTCCTCGTGTTGATTCCAACCGGGGTACCAACAAGTGAGCGGTGCTGTTTGGATTCTGCCCTTCTAGCAACCCTATTGCTTTGAAGTTAATGGTCGGTCGTTCATTCTTAGACTATTGATTATTGAATCATCATTCCGACATTGGTCGTGCAACCCAGCCCATATTCCCGGTGCACCTCTCATCCAATGTTTAACTGTGTATGTTCTCCTCGAGCATACACCATTTTCTCATTTGATCCGACAAATGTTATCTCCTTGTTCACATAACTGTGGAAATCCACCTTTTTGGAAATCTGAGGATTTTCGCTGATTCCATCAGCTACCCCCTCATCCTCTCCTTGATTTAATGATGAGCTCTTATTTCGGAACTTGCTCCCATAGTTCATTTCCCGAGAATCTTGCAATGCCATTTCAACGATTTGTGTTGCGCCTTTTCTTCTCGGACATCCTGAGTCTGAGGTACCATGACACCAATTGGATCTGAATCTCGGTCAGATATGATGGTTGGGACAACTTTCCAGGATTTATGTTGTTGGTCCTTTGATGACCCGGTAATATGATGTCATACCTAGCACCCCCCTGGCTGGAGGACCTATCATTATAATTTCTTTTGCAAGGATAACCATTCCTCCTGGAGGAAATTGTAGGACTTATTTTATAAGTTACTCCTGATGGATCATTGGAGTATCCGATGTCTGGCCCTTGATTGAAACACCATATCATTGCTACCTGAAGCATGTCTGTGGTACTCCGTTCATCACCAAGAACATTTGAAGCACGATGCTAAATTTTATTTATCACTTATCCTAAAACCGTTGTATGGGCAATGTCATGAAAATTCTCTCCCCTACCTAAAGAGTTTTCTACATAATATCCTGTCATGGATATCATGCTCTGCTTGTCCTTGGGAAGGATATACCCCTGATATACATGTTTAAGCGCATTTTCCTTCCCGTTGTTTTGTTCAAACTTTCTTGTAAACTACTTAATCGAGCAGTGGTAATCCCCTGCTTAGGTAAACACCTCGGTGTACCTTCCTGTCTGGTGTGACCCTGTTACTTTTGTTGATGACATTCCGGTAACCACCGATGGACGAGAACTTTGCCTACTGGTCCGCCTCGTTCAACGAGCAGGAAAATGGTTCTCTTCGTCCCTCGCCCTTGGTACCAACGTCGTTGCCGACATAACTAACATGGTACTCTCTGACATGCCTTACTATCATGACCGTGCAAGATGTCACTGCTCCTATTTTAAAAAAAAAACCCCACATGGTGGGCCCATAACCCACAGTTCCACAGGATCGAAACCTGACTCTCCTGTACAACCTGATGTCAAAGTTATTCCTCGTGCTTGACTTTGTAGGTAATTCACGGGCCACTTGCCTGTTGATCTATTCTGGTATCGGACACAATACTTATTCCCGTTGCTCTGAACCCCTTTCGCACTCTGCTTCAGGCAATAAATGATTGCCTATCCGCTTGAAGCTTCTTATTACACCATCTTACTTTGCTCTCGATGTGTGCCATTTGTTCAACTCGAGAGATACTCATATGTTCATTCTTGGGATACCCCCAGATGAATTTCCCTTATAACATCCTATCATTGTAGAGCTGCCCCTTACCTATTCGTAAGTACGATGGAGTTCCCCGAAGAAAGGATGACAACTTCATCATGACGCTTTGGAATAAAGGATTGAAGACATCAACGAAAGGGATTAACTTCTTCGAGAAGATCCATTAGAATAACCGGAACTTTCCCCCTTACTCCCCCTCTTAAATCTCGGGACGAGATTTCTTGTAGTGGAGGAGAATTGTGACGCCCGGATAATTAGACTACAGTAATCCCAAGCTAATGATGCCACGTCACCTCCATTACTATGATTAAACTCACGTTGATTCGAACCCGATTCAAATTCAAATTTAAAACATAGGCAAACAACAAAAGTTTCCAAACTTTAAAACTAAAATGTTCGGAGTGAACTAAATAATGCAGCGGTAATTATGGTGGAGAAACCAAACTTTGATAAAGTGTTTAAAGGCTCTAAGATAATTAAAACCGTAGTTAAAACAATTAAATGCATGCCTATTGAATTTTATAAAATATTAAACTATTTTATTTTTGGTTGAGAATTAAGGTGGCAGTAGTATATTTATAAATACAAATTTAGGTGCTAGTGTTTTTTTTTTGTTATAAAACTATAATAAAAGGGAACTTAAAATAAAATAGAAAAGAAATAGAAAACAAAAAGAAAAGACCCCCCTCTCCCCTGGGCCAAGTGGCCCAGTTGGCCACAGCTGACCAGGCCGACCCAGGCCACCCCTGCCTATACCCCCCCACCACCACGGTAACCCTAACCCATTACCCACTCGCACCCACTCCCCCTCTCCCGATCCGATCTGGATCGGGATCGATCCCCCACTCCCCCCCCCCCGCAGTGCCCCGTCGGCCGAACCCCCCACCGACGTCGTGCCGCCGTTCGAAGGCCTCCCGTTGCCGGAGCCACCACACCGCCTTCCGTCTCCCCCCCCCCGCGGCGCCCCAAGACCCGACGTCGCGATGTCGCCGCTCGTCGTCGTCTCCGTCCTCCTCGACTCCTCGCCGGACCTCGCATCCCCATCTCTCCCTCGTCTGCATCGGGTGGCAGCCGCGCCCCGACCCCGCCGACGCAGATGCCGCGCGCCACCCCGTTGCTCCTCGTCGGCGCCACGAAGCCCGCTGCCGTCGCCGGATCGACCTCGCCGTGGCCTCCTCGACCTCCTCTTCGAGCACCGCTGCCCGGACCCTACACCCCGCCGTGAGCCGCCGCCTTTTCCCTTCTCTCCCCGCGTCGGCCGCGCACTCGCCGTTCCCCGCCTCTGCCTGCGCCCGGGGCGCGCCCACCCGCTTCCCCCGTGCGCGCTCGCCGCGCTCGGGCCTCGCCCCGCGCGCGCGCGTGGCCGCTAGCCGTCGTGGCTCCCCGCCAGGGCCGCGCCCCCTGCTCCCCTCGCCCCACGCCGGCACCGCCGCCCTGCTGCCGCTTGTGCGGTGGCCGCCGGCAACCTCGCCCCGCACTGGGCGGGATGCGCCCCTGCGCCCATCCCTGGCCGGCGACGTGCCCCGCCGTGGCCACCCGTGCCCACACCCGCGTGCTCCTGGGCGTGCACCCGAACGGGGCACACCCGTTGCGCCCGAACCCGAACGCACGCACACCCGAACCGATAGCCCCCCCCCCGGGCCACTGACTAGGGGGCCCCGCCCCAGAACGGTTTTAAAAAAAGAAAAGAAAACAAAAGGAATTAAAAAAATATTAAATAAATAAATAATAACTAAAATAATTAAAATATTAATTAATTAATTAAGTAATTAATTAAGTAATTAATCTTGATTAGATTAACCTAATCACTAATTAAGCTAATTAATCTATTTTAGTTAATCATAGAGAATGACAGGTGGGTCCCCCTGGACCCACATGTCAGGTTGACCAAGTCAACTCTGTTGACTGCTGATGTCAGCATGACATCATGCTGATGTCATTAACCTATTTTTCGAATTAATTAAATTCCAGAAATTAATAAAATCCTTAGAAAATCATATCTTTTAATCCGTAACTCGGATTAAAATATTTTCAACATGAAAGTTGCTCAGAACGACAAGACGCATCCGGATACGCGGTCCGTTCGTCTGCCACACACCCCTAACCTATCGAACTCGCAACTTTCCCCCTCCGGTTCATCTGTCTGAAAACGCGAAACACCGGGAATACTTTCCCGGATGTTTCCCCCCTTAACCGGTACCACCTCATACCATGTTAGGGCCCACCTAGCATCGTTACTTGTCATGTCATGCATCGATATGCATTTGTTTGCATTGTATTCATTGTTTCTTCCCCCTCTTCTCTCCGGTAGACTACGAGACCGACGCTGCTGCTGACCAGTTCGACTACGGAGTTGACGACCCCTCTCTCTTGCCAGAGAAACCAGGCAAGCCCCCCCCTTGATCACCAGATATCGCCTATTCTATTCTATACTGCTTGCATTAGAGTAGTGTAGCATGTTACTGCTTTCCGTTAATCCTATTCTGATGCATAGCCTGTCATTGCTGCTACAGTCATTGATACCTTACCCGCAATCCTAAATGCTTAGTATAGGATGCTAGTGTTCCATCAGTGACCCTACACTCTTGTCCGTCTGCCATGCTATACTACTGGGCTGTGATCACTTCGGGAGGTGATCACGGGCATATACTATATACTTTACACTGTTACATTACCTGTGATACTGTTCGGAGTTGGGGGCTGAAAGGACAGGTGGCTCCATCCCGGTAGAGGTGGGCCTGGGTTCCCGACGGTCCCCGACGGTTACTTTGTGGCGGAGCGACAGGGCAGGTTGAGACCACCTAGGAGAGAGGTGGGCCTGGCCCTGTTCGGCGTTCGCGGATACTTAACACGCTTAACGAGATCTTGGTATTTGATCTGAGTTGGCTACGAGCCTATACGCACTAACCATCTACGCGGGAGTAGTTATGGGTATCCCGACGTCGTGGTATCAGCCGAAGCACTTCAGACGTCAGCGACGGAGCGGCGCGCGCCGAATTGGACTGGAACGCCACTAGGCTAGGTCTGCTTTCGGCCGCCCTCGCAACGTGCAGGTGTGCTATGGGCGATGGGCCCAGACCCCTGTGCGCTTAGGTTTAGACCGGCGTGCTGGCCTCTCTGTTTTGCCTAGGTGGGGCTGCGACGTGTTGATCTTTCGAGGCCGGGCATGACCCAGGAAAGTGTGTCCGGCCAAATGGGATCGAGCGTGTTGGGCTATGTGGTGCACCCCTGCAGGGAAGTTAATCTATTTGAATAGCCGTGATCTTCGGTAACAGGACGACTTGGAGTTGTACCTTGACCTTATGACAACTAGAACCGGATACTTAATAAAACACACCCTTCCAAGTTCCACAGACAACCCGGTGATCGCTTTTCCGCAGGGCGACGAGGAGAGGATCGCCGGGTAGGATTATGCTATGCGATGCGACTGGAGATGCGCTTGGAGATGCTACCTGGATATGCTACTTGGAGATGCTACTTGGAGGACTTCAATCTACTCTCTTCTACATGCTGCAAGACGGAGGCTGCCAGAAGCGTAGTCTTCGACAGGATTAGCTATCCCCCTCTTATTCTGGCATTCTGCAGTTCAGTCCACTGATATGGCCTCTTTACACATATATCCATGCATATGTAGTGTAGCTCCTTGCTTGCGAGTACTTTGGATGATTACTCACGGTTGCTTTCTCCCCCCTTTTTCCCCTTTCCTTCCTTCCTGGTTGTCGCAACCAGATGCTGGAGCCCTGGAGCCAGACGCCACCGTCGACGACGACTACTACACTGGAGGTGCCTACTACTACGTGCAGCCCGTTGCCGACGACCAAGAGTAGTTAGGAGGATCCCAGGCAGGAGGCCTGCGCCTCTTTAGATCTGTATCCCAGTTTGTGCTAGCCATCTTATGGCAACTTGTTTAACTTATGTCTGTACTCAGATATTGTTGCTTCCGTTGACTCGTCTATGATCGAGCACTTGTATTCGAGCCCTCGAGGCCCCTGGCTTGTATTATGATGCTTGTATGACTTATTTTATTTGTAGAGTTGTGTTGTGATATCTTCCCGTGAGTCCCTGATCTTGATCGTACACATTTGCGTGCATGATTAGTGTACGATTGAATCGGGGGCGTCACACCAGATACCTGACCGCCGAGGTTTCGCATCGGCTGCCTGCTCAAGGGCAGGTCGTCCCTACTCCCGAACCCAACGAGAACGTTGTGTTCATCTCCCACTTCCTCTGAGGCCTAGGCCTCACCCTGGATCCCTTTGTTAGGGTTTTGATGTTCTATTACGGGCTAGATTTCCACGATCTAGCCCAGACTCCTTTCTCCACATCTCGGCATTTATTGTCGTATGTGAGGCCTTCCTCCGCATTACCCCTCACTTCGGCCTGTGGCTCAAGACCTTTGACGTGAAGCTGAAGATGGTCGAGGGGCTGCACGTAACGTGTGGAGGCGCATTAATAAGTAAAATCGCTGGAGCTCCATGGCCAAAGGGTTCCTTTCCAGAGGTGTCCGGATTATGGCAGCGGGAGTGGTTTTACATCACAGCTCCCAGAAGTGCCAAGTGGGTGGCCGCCCCTGCTTTCCGCTCGGGCCCTCCACCACAACTGATGTCATGGATTAGCAGAGGGCTGAGCTGGGGCCCAGCCAAGGACGTGCCTATACTGCAAAGCCGCATTCAAGATCTCTTCGACAGAGATTTCAGTCTGGTTACGGTGGTGCAAGGCATGCTGGTTCGTCGAGTCCAGCCTTGCAAACGCCGGCCCCTCCGCATGTGGGAGTTCAACCCAGAAGGGCCACGCACTATTCAGAATTTCCTCGGCCTGACGCACGAGGAGATGTACAAAACATTCTTCGGACCCCAAATAGAGTGTCCGGATACAACCGAGGATGTGGGCCTGAGCAACAACCGTAACGCCGACCAAGTAAGTAATCCTCTAGCCGAACACACCGTCTTTCATTTATCATGACGTCATTATGAGAAATCGCTCTTTAACCAGGACTGGTTAACAAAGGCAAAGATGATTCGGTGTTCGGCCCCCCTTCCTGAGGGTTTGGAGAATCCGGTACTGGAAAAGATGCTCGAGCTAGCACCTTGCCCGGAGCCCTCAAAGGAAGATAAAGGGGGAATAATGAGGTCCAAAGCGGGCCCCCATCGCTACCAATTCCATCCGAGGGAATGAGCGCCTCCGTGAAGGAGGATAACCAAGGGGAAGAATCTGACCTTCTCTCGCTTCGGGGAAGGAAGAGGACTGCCTCTGAAGATCCGAAAACCAAGGCTTCCAAATGGGAGAAGAAGTCTCCACCAGAGGGTCCTGCCTCGGAGGGTGATTTTGCCGCACAAAGTACGCACGAGGATCAGCCCTCCAATGAGCTGTAAGTAATCAAAAGGTACTTTAATAGTGGAGATATACTACCTTACCTCTGAGGAAAATAACCGAAGCGTTTATCTTGAAGTTCGGATCTTAGCCCTTCTCAGCAGAGCTCGTCTTCGGGGGATCTTCTTCTGGAGATGATGGATAGCGAAATGCCTCCCCCGGACTCCCCCGCTCAAGAAGCGGGCGACCTTGAAGTGTCATCACGGAGGGCCTCTCCGAATCCGGTGAGGCCAGAAGATAATCCTATAGTCACCCGAAGTCCCCAGCGTCCGGCTCTTGAAGAGAGCAAATAAAAGAGTCCGACACCGTCTGGTATGCGGTCGGACGTACTGAGGGAGCTGTTGGAGCGAGCAGCCATCTCAGGAGAACACCGTACGTTGATGGGTATAGTGATGGAAAGAATTTTGTCCGCCGAAAGCGGATTGCATGAAGCCTTTATGAGTCTACTGACGGGCTTTGAGGTACGTGAAATGATATACATGTGTGATAGTACCGCACATTTTTAGGTGTGCCCTGTGTAGATAGTAGCCCCTGAGACTCTGGTTGTCGTCGAGAACGGCGGCGAACAGAGGATCATAGTCCCAGGTAATAACCAAACCACCTTTATGTGCAGGTGGTGGAAGCTCCGGTGGCTAGCCGGACTAATGAGTTTGCCGAACTAAAGCGGCAACTGGATGCGGCAGATGCCGACATCGAGCTTGTTAACAAGCGGCTTGACGAGGCACAGGGTAAGTAATGTTTTCTGGTGAATGTCACATAGTAAGAGCAACATGATGCCATTATCTTTAATATGTTGTGACTGCAGATGGAGCTGCCACCGTGAAGACCCTTCGGGCAGAACTTGCCCGAGCCAAAGAACAAGCAAGAAGTAGTAATGCGGTTGCTTTGAAGGCGGCCGAAGAGTTAAGAGCCGAGAAGGCCGCGCATTGCGAGAGCAAAGAGAAGATGGCCAAGATGGTCGTAAAGTTAAAAGACACTGCCGACCATTGCTAGTTCCTTGAAGAAGAGAATCGAACGAAGGCAACAGACCTTGAAAAGGCCGCGGTGGCGGCCAAGGACACCCACTCTGCCATGAGAGCGAAGGAGGAGCTGCGTGAAGCCGGTGATATTGTGGCTGGGAAGCCCTTTTTGCTGCGGAGGAAGTTTGGAGATCTGCTGTATGCCCCTCTGGATCGGCTGTGGAGTTTGGCAGACGCATATATGGACTTGGCGGCGAGCGCTGTCGATGCGGCCGAATACTTCCGAGATCAAACAGATCGTGAAGTGGACAAGCTGTTCTGGTCGCAATTTAACGTTCCAGAGCGTCGGCTTCCCTTGACTGATCAGCTAGCCGAATGGGCCGAACTCAATAGATTGCCCGGACTCGCCATGAGGTCCGTCGTAGATCATCTGTGGCCGGAAGAGCCAAAGCCGAACAGGTATTTTAGCTTAGTGCAGCAGTTCCTTGGTGTGGTGCCGCGCATCAATGCGATGAAGAGGTCGGCATGCATAGAAGGCTCGCGGATGGCCCTTTACCGTGTCAAAGTATACTGGGCGGAGATGAATTCTACCACTGTTGCGGCGCAGGGTTCGGCCATAGGCTGAGTGGCTGCCGAGCACTATTTTGAAGAAGTTCTTGAGGGTGCTTGTTTGATAGAGGCCCAGTGCTCGAAGAATATTATGTTTGAGTGACATGTATTCCCATTGTAAAAACAATGTTTATGAAGTTTATTAAGGATGTATTTATACTTTTGCCTGAAAGTAATATGATGCCTCATGTGCGGCCGTTTATGGATATATGTATATAACCTAAAAGATTGTAGTCGTCGGCTTCAACCCCCACGCATATAATGCGGAGGTGTTCGCAGAAGACGCGTGTTCACACTTAATCCAATGTCTTGGTCCTATTAAGGAGGTGATAGCGCAGCGAACGAGGCAATCGGACTATAATGCTTTAACACTTTCACTTAGCCATAGGAGTTTGACGGTGGGGCTACTATATAGCCCCTGGTGGCTCCGCACTCTCCCGAATTCAGGGCGCGTTCTTGCCTGGCCGGGAAACGGCCCTTCATTAAGGCTGAGGAATTCTAACATTCCGATAGGTCATCGAGTGGTTGACCAGTCTCACGCTATATCATGAGAGTCTATTTTCGGCTTTCTCTACTGAGGTGCTCGTCTGGATGACCCGGGGCACAATCGCAGTAGTTCTCCTGGTGCCTCCTTAGCCGATAGAGCGGAATGTAAGGCAGCAAAACACAGGAGCCGGGCAAACCCAACATTTGACCAAAGACATGATTCGGAGCTGATGCATATAAGTCCAAACTCACGACGTCGAACACTCCCTAAGGTATTCGGTCTTTATGGTATAAACCGGGCCTAAACAATGCCCTTTGTAAGAAGCCCATGGTGTCCAGGTACGTGCATTATTCTGACGTGGCCACATGCCATGACGCCAGCATCCTTCTCAATAGTACTGAGAATCCGAGGGATGTGTATCAACAAGAGACAGTAAGAAAGGTTTATGCAGGGTCTTAATCTAAAAAGAATCCTTGGAACGGGTCCCTGTTGCACGTCTGCGCCTGTGTCTCCGTTGTGCCATATCCTGGACGGGTGTAGCACGATGGTCATCTGTATGAATTACATATAGCTGCTTCGGACTCGTCTAACCGTGTCTGTAGTCTTGACGACCTGTCGAATGCTTTAGTTGGTGAGGCCGTTTTAGTGTGCGGCTGCCGAGGCAGCCGCACTCTCTTCGGCACGCATGGATCGCTCAATATTTCCATTTACTGTAATGATGCCACGAGGACCGGGCATCTTAAGCGTGAGGGAAGCGTAATGCGGTATTGCATTAAAGCGAGTGAAAGCTTCGCGTCCAAGTAGTGCTTGATAGCCACTTTGGAATGGAGCAATGTGGAAGGTTAAATTTTCGCTACGGAGGTTATCGGGGAAGCCGAATATAACCTCTAGTAGCAGGGAGCCCGTGCAATGAGCCCCTGGGCCTGGCGTTACTCCTTTAAAGGTAGTATTGCTGTGGCGAATTTTTGTTGGGTCTATCCCCATTTTGCGGATTGTGTCCTGATATATCAGGTTTAGAGTGCTACCACCGTCCATCAGGACTCGTGTGAAGTGGTATCCGTCAATTATTGGGTCTAATACCAAGGCAGCCCATCCTGCACGCCGGATACTTGCTGAGTAATCCCGATGGTCGAAAGTGATCAGTTGAGACGACCAGCGGCAGGACTCCGCGGTGATAGGCCCTTGGGCATATTTCTCTGGGAGTGCCGCTTTGTTTCTCCCCTTGATCACGTGTAACACGTGTACTGTTTTGACTTTTGGTTGAAATTTCTTTTGTTCCTCAGTGTCTTGCTTGAGAGGCTCATCCTCGTCTTCGCTTGGTGTATCCTCCCCCTTGTGTACGGCGTTGAGCTTGCCGGACTGCTTGAAGACCCAACATTCTCTGTGGGTATGATTTGCAGGTTTATTGGGGGTGCTATGGATCTGACATATTTGGTCCAGAATTTTGTTTAGGCTGGACAGTTCATCTCTGGCGCCTTTAGAGGGCGGCTTTTGCTGACCTGGCCGAGAGCTTTTGAATCTGGCGTTTACCGCTGTGCTCCTCGGGCTGTCTTCTTTATTCCAGCGCTTATTAATTTTGCTGCGTCATGATTTTCCGTTTCCATCTCTAACTTCGGATGTACTTGGGTCGCTGGTGCTGCATCGGGCTAGCAAGCTGTCCTCGCCCGCGCAAAAGCGGGTCATGGGGCTTGTTAATGCTGCCATTGTTCTCGGCTTTTCTTGGCCGAGGTGTCTGGCAAGCCATTCATCTCGGACGCTGTGTTTAAAAGATGCCAAGCCTTCGGCGTCTGGATAGTTGACTATTTGGTTATTTTTAGTAAGAAACATGTTCCAAAGCTTTCAGGCTGACTCTCCGGGCTGTTGAGTTATATGACTTAAATCGTCCGCATCCGGAGGTCGGACATAAGTCCCTTGAAAATTTACCCGAAAAGCGTCTTCGAGCTCTTCCCAGCTTCCAATGGAGCTTTCGGGGAGGCTTTTGAGCCAGTGCCGAGCTGGCCCTTTGAGTTTGAGGGGTAAATACTTAATGGCATGCAGATCATCTCCTTGAGCCATATGGATATGGAGGATATAGTCCTCAATCTAGATCCCAGGGTCTGTTCTTCCGTCGTATGCCTCTATGTTTACGGGTTTGAATCCCTCTGGAAATTCATGGTCCAGCACCTCATCGGTGAAACATAGGGGGTGTGCGGCACCCCTGTATCTGGGTGTACCATGATGTTCGGATGTTTGTTGTGTTTCATTGTATGCTGGAGCGCGCTTGCGTGGTCCATAGATGGATCTGGTTGCACCGTCCTTTTGATGCGAGCCCTCGCATGGATCGCGTATTGGCTTATGTGCGGCGTTGTTTGCTGCTCTATGTTGGCCGTGAGGTCGTCTATCTAGCCAGATGGACGTTCTAATTTTTGGTTACGGGGGATCTAAGGCCTCCTCATCGAATTCAGGTAGCAACTTCTGCTTCGGGTAGCTCTTGGTGGGGCGATTAGCGCTGTAGTTCGCTGATGTGTTGAGTACTTTACTCCATCTGATTCTAAGTGTGTCTTGCGCAGCCTTGAGCCTTTGCTTCTGCTTTTTTAGACTCCTCGCGGTGGCAACAAGCCTTTGACGGGCATTCTGTTGCTCCGGGTGTCCGTCCGATGTGATGTCGTCCAGACTATTATGTTTGACAGAGTCGGGTTGTTCGGTTTGATTCTCTGTGTTGCCGTGGTCCGGCGATGGTTCCCCCTACTCTAATGCTGGGTCTATATGATCATTGTTTCTGCCGAGGCATGATTTGGAGCGGCGCTTATGCCGCCGCTTTGACTGCTTCTCGAGGGGACAACCCTTCGTTGCGTCCTTCCGTTCCTCGTTGTCGTTTTCTTTTGGTGTGTCCACCATGTATACATCATGTGATGAAGTGGGCGTCCAGTGCCCTGTAGGCAGTGGTTCCTATTCGTCTCCTGCATCGTCGTCCATACCGTCGATGTCTTCGGAGTCAAAGTCAAGCATGTCGGTTAAGTCATCGACAGTGGCTACTAAGTGGGTGGTGGGTGGGCGGCGAATTTCTTCGTCATCCGCATCCCAATCCTGCCGGACATAGTTCGGCCAGGACTCTCCTGACAAGGAGAGAGACTTTAATGAATTCAGTATGTCACCGAAGGGCGAGTGCTGAAAGATATCCGCGGAGGTAAACTCCATCATCGGCGCCCAATCAGATTCGCTAGGAACGGGCGCAGGCGGTTCGGAGTCCGTGGCCGGAGAAGGATCCGGCAGTCTGACAGCACATCTCTCCTGCAGGGTAAGGTCGATGTTCGGCTCGATCGCCGCTGAGGGTAAGCCCTCCATGGCGGGGTCCATCCACCCGTCCATGGACGGCGCAACGGGCTCCGGATTTAGGGTCGGAGTGGCTGCCGGTGCGATCTCCTGAACACTATCTGATGGTAGAGCTAAATCGTACTCATCGTGACCGCGTGACGCATAAGGCAGAGGCTCGAATCCGTCGAAGATCAAGTCTCCGCGGACATCGGCCGTGTAGTTTAAGCTTCCAAACCTTACCTGGTGGCCAGGGGCGTAACTTTCGATCTGCTCCAGATGGCCAAGCGAGTTGGCCCGCAGTGCGAAGCTGCCGAACAAAAAGATCTGTCCGGGGAGAAAAGTCTCACCCTGGACTACATCACTATCGATTATCGTAGGAGCCATCAAGCCTAACGGCGACGACACAGAGGAACTCTTAATGAAAGCACCAATGTCGGTGTCAAAACCGACAGATCTCGGGTAGGGGGTCCCGAACTGTGCGTCTAAGGCGGATGGTAACAGGAGGCAGGGGACACGATGTTTTACCAAGGTTTGGGCCCTCTTGATGGAGGTAAAACCCTACGTCCTGCTTGATTAATATTGATGATATGGGTAGTACAAGAGTAGATCTACCACGAGATCGGAGAGGCTAAACCCTAGAAGCTAGCCTATGGTATGATTGTATGTTGTCCTACGGACTAAAACCCTCCAGTTTATATAGACACCGGAAAGGGCTAGGGTTACACAAGGTCGGTTATAAAGGAGGAGATATACATATCCGTATTGCCTAGCTTGCCTTTCACACCAAGTAGAGTCCCATCCGGACATGAGACGAAGTCTTCAATCTTGTATCTTCATAGTCTAACAGTCCGGCCAAAGGATATAGTCCGGCTGTCCGGAGACCCCCTAATCCAGGACTCCCTCAATTATCTTATCATATCTATCAGAGCTCACTCTCGTAAGTGGCCATGTAGGGATTGACAACCCCTTATCGCGTTGGTTGCGAGGATTTATTTGTTTTGTGCAGGTACGAGGGACTCGCGCGTAGCCTCCTACTGGATTGATACCTTGGTTCTAAAAAACTGAGGGAAATAGTTATGTTACTTTGCTGCATCATCCCTTCCTCTTCGGGGAAAACCAACGCAGTGCTCAAGAGGTAGCAAGAAGGATTTTTGGTGCCGTTGCCGGGGAGTCTATGCAAAAGTCGGTATACCAAGTACCCATCACAATCCTTATCTCCTACATTACATTATTTTCCATTTGCCTCTCGTTTTCCTCCCCCCACTTCACCCTTTCCGTTTTATTTGCCCTCTCTCTCTATTCTCCCCCTCTTTTGCCGTTCTCCTCTTTTCCGTTTGCTTGTCGTTGTGGCTAGTCCCTTATCTTCTCCGTTGTCTCCCTAGAATGAAATTCTAAATTTTAAGCAAAGGGAGGGAGAAAATCTAAAAGATGCTTTGTATAGAATTTGCAATGCTCAGAATAGATCTACCAGGAAGCAATCTACTTCCGTTCTTCTTCGCAATTTTTATGTAGGAGTAACTCCTTGGCACAGATATATCCTTGATACTATTATCGGAGGGAACTTCTTGGGTAGCCATACTTTTGATTCTTATAATGCTATGATATATTTGTTTGGCTCACCCCCTCTTTTGGTTAATGGAACTGTATTAACTTTGGAGCATGTAATGCAAAGGCTTGAAATTATTGAAAATAAGGTTGCTACCGTAGATTTAATTGAAAATTTGGATAAAAAGATCCACAACCGAATCTCTCAATATGGATCTAAAGTAGGAGTCACTTTGAAAAATATTAAAGAGAAGGAACCCATAGTTAATGAGAAAATAAATCACGATTCCACTAGGATCAATAAACTTGAGGATATTATTACCAACTTGGGAACCGCTTTTTCTTCCGTAAAGAATGCTCCAAGTCCCCCCACTAAAATTGCCAAGCTTATGTATGTTCCTAAAAATAAGGGTGAATCCTCTAGTAAGGAAACTGCGGATCTCAAATCTATAAGTATTCATCCCAATCTTTTTATCATTAAGGAAACATTTGTTACAAATGAATTTTTATATCTTATGCCTAAAAGTTTGATAATCAATAAAAAGAAAGAAATTCCTAAAGTTGGTAGATGCCTCATTGAAGAATTACCTACCAAAGATGGCAATACCTAGATCTATCCTTGCTTTTTATGCCAAGCTAGGGGTGTTAAACGATAGCGCTTGTTCGGAGGCAACCCAATTTTATTTTTATTCCTTGATTTTTTCTCCTGTTTAGTAATAAATAATTTATCTAGCCTCTGTTTAGGTTGTGTTTAATTAGTGTTTGCGCCAAGTAGAACCGTTGGGAAGACTTGGGGAAAGTCTTGATATCTTGCTGTAAAAAACAGAAACTTTAGCGCTCACAAGAACTACTGCCATTTTTTTGGAAAGTGATATTTAGTTAATTCTTTTTGCAGATGATTAATAGATAAATTACTCATGTCGAGAAATTTATTTTAGAATTTTTGGGGTTCCATATCTAGCGCTACCTACAGATTACTACAGACTGTTCTGTTTTTGACAGATTCTGTTTTTCGTGTGTTGTTTGCTTATTTTGATGAATCTATGGCTAGTAAAATAGTTTATAAACCATAGAGAAGTTGTAATACAGTAGGTTTAACACCAATATAAATAAAGAATGAGTTCATTACAGTACCTTGAAGTGGTCTTTTGTTTTCTTTCGCTAACGGAGCTCACGAGATTTTCTACTTTGAGTTTTGTGTTGTGAAGTTTTCAAGTTTTGGGTAAAGATTTGATGGATTATGGAACAAGGAGTGGCAAGAGCCTAAGCTTGGGGATGCCCATGGCACCCCCAAGATAATCTAAGGACACCTAAAAGCCAAAGCTTGGGGATGCCCCGGAAGGCATCCCCTCTTTTCGTCTATTTATATCGGTAACTTTACTTGGAGCTATGTTTTTATTCACCACATGATAAGTGTTTTGCTTGAAGCGTCTTGTATGATTTGAGTCTTTTCATTTTAGTTTACCACAATCATCCTTGCTGTACGCACCTTTTGAGAGATCCATACATGATTTCGAATTTGTTAGAATACTCTATGTGCTTCGCTTATATCTTTTGAGTTGTATAGTTTTGCTCTAGTACTTCACTTATATCTTTTAGAGCATGGTGGTGGATTTGTTTTATAGAAACTATTTATCTCTCATGCTTCACTTAGATTATTTTGAGAGTCTTAAATAGCATGGTAGTTTTCTTAAATAATCCTAATATGCTAGGTATTCAAGATTAGTAAAAGAATTCCTATGAATGTTTTGAATACTAAGAGAAGTTTGATGCTTGATGATTGTTTTGAGATATGGAGGTAATAATATCAAAGTTGTGGTAGTTGAGTAGTTGTGAATTTGAGAAGTGCTTGTGTTGAAGTTTGCAAGTCCCGTAGCATGCACGTATGGTAAACGTTATGTAACAAATTTGAAACATGAGGTGTTATTTGATTGTCTTCCTTATGAGTGGCGGTTGGGGACGAGCGATGGTCTTTTCCTACCAATCTATCCCCCTAGGAGCATGCGCGTAGTGCCGAGATTTTTGATGACTTGTAGATTTTTTCAATAAGTATGTGAGTTCTTTATGACTAATGTTGAGTCCATGGATTATACGCACTCTCGCCCTTCCATCATTGCTAGCCTCTTCGGTACCGTGCATTGCCCTTTCTCACATTGAGAGTTGGTGCAAACTTCGCCGGTGCATCCAAACCCCGTGATATGATACGCTTTTTCACACATAAACCTCCTTATATCTTCCTCAAAACAGCCACCATACCTACCTATTATGGCATTTCAATAGCCATTCCGAGATATATTGCCATGCAACTTTCCACCATTCCGTTTATCCTGACACATTCATCATTGTCATATTGCTTAGCATGATCATGTAATTGACATAGTATTTGTGGCAAAGCCACTGTTCATAATTCTTTCATAGATGTCACTCCTGGTTCATTGCATATCCCGGTACACCGCTGGAGGCATTCATATAGAGTCATCTTTTGTTCTAGCATCGAGTTGTAATCATTGAGTTGTAAATAAATATAAGTGTGATGATCATCATTTTCTAGAGCATTGTCCCAAGTGAGGAAAAAAAGAGGCCATATAAAAAAAGAGAAAGGCCCAAATTAAAAAAATGAGAGAAAAAGAGAGAAGGGACAATGTTACTATCCTTTGCCACACTTGTGCTTAAAAGTAGCACCATAATCTTCATGATAGAGAGTATTTTGTTTTGTCACTTTCATATACTAGTGGGAATTTTCATTATAGAACTTGGCTTATATATTCCAACAATGGGCCTCCTCAAGTGCCCTAGGTCTTCGTGAGCAAGCAAGTTGGATGCACACCCACTTAGTTTCTTTTGTTGAGCTTTCATACATTTATAGCTCTAGTGCATCCGTTGTATGGCAATCCCTACTCCTTGCATTAACATCAATCGGTGGGCATATCCATAGCCCATTGATTAGCCTCATTGATGTGAGACATTCTCCCTTTTTGTCTTCTCCACATAACCCCCATCATCATATTCTATTCCACCCATAGTGCTATGTCCATGGCTCGTGCTCATATATTGCGTGAAAGTTTATAGGTTTGAGATTGCTAAGGTATGAAACAATTGCTTGGCTTGTCATCGGGGTTGTGCATGATCAGAGCATTCTTGTGTGACGAAAATGGAGCATGACTAAACTATATGATTTTGTAGGGATGAACTTTCTTTGGCCATGTTATTTTGAGAAGACATAATTGCTTTGTTAGTATGCTTGAAGTATTATTATTTTTATGTCAATATGAACTTTTGTCTTGAATCTTTCGGATCTGAATATTCATACCACAATTAAGAAGAATTACATTAAAATTATGCCAAGTAGCACTCCGCATCAAAAATTCTGCTTTTATCATTTACCTACTAGAGGACGAGCAGGAATTAAGCTTGGGGATGCTTGATACGTCTCCAACGTATCTATAATTTTTGACTGCTCCATGCTATATTATCTACTGTTTTGGACATTATTGGGCTTTATTATCCACTTTTATAATATTTTTGGAACTAACCTATTAACCGGAGGCCCAGCCCAGAATTGCTGTTTTTTTGCCTATTGTAGTGTTTCGAAGAGAAGGAATATCAAACGGAGTCCAAACGGAATGAAACCTTCGGGAACGTGATTTTCTCAACGAACAAGACCCAGGAGACTTGGACCCTACGTCAAGAAACAAAGGAGGAGGCCATGAGGTAGGGGGCGCGCCTACCCCCCGAGGCGCGCCCTCCACCCTCGTGGGCCCCCTGTTGCTCCACCAACGCACTACTTGCTCCTATATATACCTACGTACCCCCAAACGATCAGATACGGAGCCAAAACCCTAATTCCACCGCCGCAACTTTCTGTATCCACGAGATCCCATCTTGGGGCCTGTTCCGAAGCTCCACCGGAGGGGGCATCGATCATGGAGGGCTTCTACATCATCACCATAGCCCCTCCGATGAAGTGTGAGTAGTTCACCTCAGACCTACGGGTCCATAGTTATTAGCTAGATGGCTTCTTCTCTCTTTTTGGATCTCAATACAATGTTCTCCCCCTCTCTTGTGGAGATCTATTCAATGTAATCTTCTTTTTGCGGTGTGTTTGTTGAGACCGATGAATTGTGGGTTTATGATCAAGTCTATCTATGAACAATATTTGAATCTTCTCTGAATTCTTTTATGTATGATTGGTTATCTTTGCAAGTCTCTTCGAATTATCAGTTTGGTTTGGCCTACTAGATTGATCTTTCTTGTAATGGGAGAAGTGTTGCTTTGGGTTCATTCTTGTGGTGTCCTTTCCCAGTGACAGTAGGGGCAGCAAGGCACATATTGTATTGTTGCCATCGAGGATAACAAGATGGGGTTTTCATCATATTGCATGAGTTTATCCCTCTACATCATGTCATCTTGCTTAAGGCATTACTCTGTTTCCATGAACTTAATACTCTAGATGCATGCTGGATAGCGGTCGATGAGTGGAGTAATAGTAGTAGATGCAGGCAGGAGTCGGTCTACTTGTCTCGGACGTGATGCCTATATACATGATCATACCTAGATATTCTCATAACTATGCTCGATTCTGTCAATTGCTCAACAGTAATTCGTTCACCCACCATAGAATACCTATGCTCTCGAGAGAAGCCACTAGTGAAACTATGGCCCCCGGGTCTATCTTTATCATATTGATCTCCTACTACTTAGTTATTTCCTTTGCTATTTACTTTGCCTTTATTTTACTTTGCATCTTTATCATAAAAATACCAAAAATATTATCTTATCATATCTATCAGATCTCACTCTCGTAAGTGGCCGTGTAGGGATTGACAACCCCTTATCGCGTTGGTTGCGAGGATTTATTTGTTTTGTGCAGGTACGAGCGAGTCGCGCGTAGCCTCCTACTAGATTGATACCTTGGTTCTCAAAAACTGAGGGAAATACTTACGCTACTTTGCTGCATCATCCCTTCCTCTTCGGGGAAAACCAACGCAGTGCTCAAGAGGTAGCAAGGTGCTATTTTAAAGGACCTCCTAGGCCAGGGAGAAACGCAGGAGGCCGTCAGGGTGGTGCCAGAGGGTGAACCCTCGGCTGTCGGACACATGGGGGAGCAAATCCCCATGGAGACTGGCGATGGGGGCTATATCCAATCCGGACCCTAGCCAAATACAATTCTGGAGACCTATAAGGCTCCAGAATACAACAAGCAGCCTCCTTCGAAAGAAGGAGGTGCACTGATTCCACTGGTGACCTTAGTCCATCCCGAGGCACCGGATACTCTTCTAGAAGCGCTGCGAAGTGCTTCCATTGTTGACGAACACCGTACCCTCATGGGTACGGTGGTTGAGAGGATTCAGTCCGCAAAGAGCGGACTGGCTGAAGCCTGCACAAGCCTTCTAACATGCTCTGAGGTATGAAGACGCAATTTATGCAAAAGGAATGTCATAGTGTAGACAGTATCCCCTAAGACACTGTCCGGTGTTCGAAAAGAAAAGCCGGACAGAGGATCAACTAATTTTCGCAAGAGACAAACCATATGTGTCTACGTGAATAAGCAGGCATCTTTGCTGGCTGCGACCTCTCATGCTGCCGAGGTCTCCGGACTGAAGCAGAGTCTGGAGCGGACCGAGGAAGAGCTCAGCCGTGTGAAAAAAACAGCTAGAGGACCATCAAGGTATGCAACGACCTTGTGTAGGTTCAGAAAGGATGAATGATTTGTGTTGAACATAGTGCCATGATATTTTATAGGAGCGGTGACCAAGGTGGAGACCCTTAAGAAGGCGCTGGCCGAAGCCTAGGAGAGAGCGGCAAAGGAACAAGACGCTCGCGAGAAACACGAGGCCAGGGTTGGTGAGGTCCAACAGGAGCTCAAGGATGCCGTGAAGAAATGTGAGTCCTTGGAGCACAATATTGCGGATCAAGAGTCCAAACTTGCCAAGGCCCGCCAAAGCGCACACGATGCCTGGGTTGAAGCCCAGGGCACCCTCCAGGAAATCCAGGAGGCCAGAAAAATCGCGAAGGGTAAGGCCTTTATTATGCAGAGAAAGTATGTGAAGAAAAGGTTCCTCTTACTGACCCGGATTTGGAGTTCTCCTGGGGCGTTTGCGGATCTGCCGTGCAGTGTTGCCGATACTGTGGAATTCTTCCGAGCCAAAGAGAGGAGCTCAACAGAGAAGCTGTTCAGGTCGCAATACCTTGCGCCAGAGCATCAGGTGCCCTTTAGCGATCAGCTGAAACAACTGACCGAACTACATAGGGTGGCCGAACTGGCAATGAAGGATTTGATAATCCGTCTATGGCCTGCCGACGCCATACCCAGCAGCTACTTCGGGCTCGTGAAGTGGCTGGTCGATGCTTGCCCTCGGCTTGATGCCATCAAGTGGTCAGTCTGCATTGAAGGTGCGCGGATGGCCTTCGCCTGTGTCAAGGTGCAGTGGGCGAAGACGGACGCCGTCAAGCTCGCCACCGAGGGACCGCCCGCGGGCTAGGAGCACCGCATGCCCGAGCGATATTTTGATGATGTCCTGAAGGGATCCCGCATTGTAGAGGGCTAGTGTTCAAAATACATTATCTTTGAATGAAGTCATTCATGTTATCCCTTTCTGTATTGTGAAACAAAGTCTTCTGTAATATAATGTTTGTTGTTTGAAGATCTTACCTCCTGTGCGGCCGTTTTGTTAAATCTGAGAGTTGGCCAGTCGTCGGCTTCAGCCCCCACGCAGGGAGTACGGGGGTGTTCGGGATGAATCTAAACACTCTTGATCCAAGAGTTTGGTCCTTGAAGGGGGTGTTTAGCGCAATGAACCAGGCAATCAGACTATGTGGCTTTATCACTCTCACTTAGCCATAGGAGTTTGACAATAGAAATGTAGGCGCAACCCCTAGTTAGTATTTAATCCAGACTTGGGTGTTGTAGACACCTGATCGGGTAGAGGCCGATTCGTCGCACAATGTGGAAAAAATTGCAAAAGATTTTTAACCTCTGAATAGCTGACCAGCTCTTGTCATATCATGATAGTCAGTTTTCGGCTTTCTCTACTGAGGTGTTTGCTTGGATAAACCAGAAACACAATCGAAGTAGTTCTCCCTTTACTACAGCCGATAGTATGGAACGTAAGGTAGCAAACACAGGAGCCAGGCAACCCAACTATTGACCAAAGACATGATTTAGAGCTAATGCATATAATGCTAAAATTCAGGGTGCCGAACTGTACTGTAAAAAGTGTTTGGACTTTGTTGCCATAGTATGGAGCACAATGAAGCCCCTGAAGAATTAAAGCGTACCAAAGTGTACGGGTGCAATCAATAAGAATAGCGAAATAAAATGAAGGAGTAAGCTAGTGCCACATAAACCGGGCCGCAAACAGTTTCCATTATAATTTGATTAATACGTCAAAGCGTATTTGGACAAATAGTGTGATAAGCAACCTGTCTATTTAACATGCCAAGACCAAGGGGGAGCTGCGTGCAGATCGTGAAAACAAGTAGAATGATCGTCAAGAAGAACATCTAGAGATCCCCCCACACGTATGTACTGCTTGCCGCCTTGGTGTATCTATCCTTCGAAAGGATCGATGATCAGGCCCTCGTGAGGGGCCTGTGAAAGAAAAGACTAAAAAATGGTAAAAAGGAAAAGGAAAAGTATGTGTGGGAGCCGTATGATGGACCACAATCAAGTTACGCCTTCGTCTCTGCCCATGGTATTTTGAGTGTGTAGTTATGTATGCGCGGTATGTACGCCGCCATTTGGTCAGGACTGAGACAGAGGCCGAATTGCTAGTCAAGCTCCTGACGGGCTGAACTTTCCTACTGTAGAGTAGTCCGAACTCGTTTGACAGTGTCTGGGAGCTTGGCCGCCGAATTAAGGTTCTGCTTGATAAGGCCACTCTGTACTTCTGCTTCTAGGGCCGCGGTGTGCTCCTCAGTACGTAGGGAGCGCTCCGTGTTTCGATTGACTGCTATGACACCTCGTGGTCCGGACATCTTAAGTTTGAGATAAGGATAGTGTGGCACCACATTGAATCGAGCGAATGCAGTTCGTCAGAGCAGTGCGTGATAGCCACTGCAGAAGGGACGATGTCGAAGATCAATTCTTCGCTTCGGAAGTTGTCTAGGGATCCGAAGGCAACTTCCAATGTGATTGAACCCATGCAACGGGCCTCTACACATGGTATTACTCCTTCAAAGGTAGTTTTTGTGGGCTTGATCCTTGTTGGATCGATGCCCATTTTGCGGACTATATCCTAATAGAGTAGGTTGAGGCTGCTGCCACCGTCCATGAGGACTCGTGTGAGGTGGAATCCATTAATAATTGGGTCAAGGACCAGTGCGGCTGAACCGCCATGACGGATACTGGTCGTATGGTCCCTGCGATCGAAGGTGATCGGGCAGGACAACCATGGGTTGAATTTTGGGGCGACTGGCTCTATCACATAGATGTCCGTGAGCGCATGTTTGCGCTCCCTCTTGGGGATATGGGTAACGTATATCATGTTCACCGTTTTAACCTAGGGGGAAACTTCTTCTGTCCCCCTGTGTTCGGTGGGCGAGGCTCCTCGTCGTCATTCTCACTTTGCGACCCCTTCTCCTTGTCTTCGGCATTTAACTTGCCGGCCTCTTTAAACACCCAACAACTCCGATGGGTATGATTGGCTAGTTTATCAGGGGTGCCGTGGATCTGACATGGGCGATCGAGTATGCGGTCCAAGCTAGAAGAGCCCGGATTGTTCCTTATATGGCTTCTTCCGCTAACCGGACTTGGAGCCACTGAATCCGGTGTTGACCGCCGTGTCATCAGTATTGTCACCATTGTTTCGACGCTTATGCCTGTTGCATCGGGGCTTGCCGTTGCTATTCTTGGCTTTGAAAGTGCCAGGTTCGCTTGCATTATTATTGCTACGGTCTAGCCAACTATCTTTGCTCGCACAAAAGCGGGTCATAAGTGCCATGAGGGCCGCCATGGACTTCGGCTTTTCTTGGCCGAGGTGTCGAGCGAGCCATTCGTCGCGGATGCTATGTTTAAAGGCCGCTAGGGCTTCGGCATCCCGGCAGTCGACGATCTGGTCCTTTTTAGTTAAGAACCTGGTCCAAAATTTCCTGGCTGACTCTCCGGGCTATTGAACTATGTGACTTAAGTCATCGGCATCCGGAGGTCTGATGTATGTGCCTTGGAAGATGTCATGGAAGGCGTCTTCCAGGTCCTCCCAGCTCCCAATAGAGTTTTCAGGCAGGCTGTTCAACCAATGTTGAGCTGGTCCCTTGAGTTTTAGGGGGAGGTATTTGATGGCATGAAGATCATCACCGCGGACCATATGAATATGGAGAAGAAAGTCCTCAATCTATACTGCGGGATCTGTTGTTCCATCATATGATTCGATATTTACGGGTTTAAACCCTTCTGGGAATTCATGCTTCATTACTTCATCAGTGAAGCAGAGGGGGTGTGCGGCGCCTCTATATTGGGCCAGGTCGCAACGTAGTTCGGATGGAGTCCATCTGCGGTTTTCGTCCCGGACGTGATTATTTTTGTCATGTCCGACTTGATAGCCATCTTCGTGCGTCGGGGTACGCCCTCGCGATCCGTAGATCGGTCTGGCCGGACCTCCTTTATTCTTCAGGTCCTGCCACAGGTCATATGTGTATCCCCGAGCTGTTGTGTCTCTACCTTTACGACGAGACAATATGGGCCGGTGTTCGGCTTGAGTTGCCATTTTGTCCCGGCCACGTTGTGGTCGGTCAGCCGCATTACGTGCTGCTGGTACGAGCTCAAGTGCCTCATTGTCGAATTGAGGTAGTAGTTTACGCTTCGGGTAACTTTTGGTTGGCCGCCCGAGGCTATATTCCTCGGCTGCCAGGACATTAGTCCATCTGTCGTTGAGTAGATCTTGATTAGCTTGAAGTTGCTGTTGTTTCTTTTTCAGGCTCCTTGCAGTGGCTATTAGCCATTGCTTAAAGCGATCCTGCTTGAGAGGTTCCTCAGGCACGATAAAGTCTTCGTTGCTGAGGCACACCTCACCCTCGGAGGGTGGAAGATAATTATTGTCCTCCGAGTCTTCGTTTGCGGCCTGTTCATCAGGGCTAACTTGCCCATCTTCCCGATCGTCCTGTTCGGGGATTAGCTTGACGGGCTTTCCTTAGTCTTCGGCCTCGTCCGGAGTGTTGTTGTCTGTCGTGCTGGTATCGCTGTCTTTTTCACGACGTGATTTAGAGCGGCACCGCTGATGTCGGTGCTTTGGCTGTACCGCAGGAGGTTTATCCTCGACTGGATTTTTCTCATTATTGCCGTCTCCCTCTTTGGGTGTATCCACCATGTACATGTCATACGAAGAGGTGGCCGTCCAGCGTCTGGTAAACGGCGGGTTTTGGGCCTGCTCTTCTCCGGCATCCTCGTCCATACCGTCGATGTCTTCGGAGCCGTAATCGAGCATGCCAGTTAAGTCCTCGACTGTGGCGATGAAGTGGGTGGTGGGTGGGACATAAAATTCCCCGCTCTCAGCCCCTGGTCCGGGCTAGGCGTATTTCGAATGTTGTTCCTCTATGATAACGAGGGATCGCATCAAGTCCAGAGCCTCGCTTAAAGGTGAGGTTTGTCCAGGGAGAAAAGAAACCGTGGAGTATGGTGGCAAGGGGACTCCATGGCCGAGCTCATACGAGGCTGACTCCGCGGGTTCGGAGCTAGTGTCCGGAGAGAGTCCGGCTTCATGATGGTTGCCAGTGACACTCCTTCCTCCGGTTCTCCCGTACTGGGCTTAGTATCCACAAATAGTCCGGCGGGGTTAGAAATCCCGTCTTCGGACCTGGTGATGCGCTCTAGATCTAAGGCCAGAGCGGAGGTAGGGGTCGTGAACCCTTGGAAGATCAAGTCTCCTCGGATATCAGCGACATAGTCCAGATTTCCAAAACTAATATGGTGACCTGGGGCGTAGCTATCGATCTGCTCTAGATGTCCAAGCGATTTGGCCCGCAGTGCGAAGCCGCCAAACACAAAGATCTGACCGGGAAGGAAAACCTCGCCCAGGGCAGCATTGTTGTAGATGATTGATGGAGCCATCGAACCTTCTGGTGACAACGCAGCGGAACTCTCAATGAAAGCACCAATGTCGGTGTCAAAACCGGCGGATCTCGGGTAGGGGGTCCCAAACTGTGCATCTATGGTCGATGGTAACAGGAGGCAGGGGACACATTGTTTCACCCAGGTTCAGGTCCTCTTGATGGAGGTAATACGCTACGTCCTGCTTGATTGATCTTGATGAGTATGACTGTCGGTGTCAAAACCGGCGGATCTCGGGTAGGGGGTCCCGAACTGTGCGTCTAGGCCGGATGGTAACAGGAGGCAAGGGACACGAAGTTTTACCCAGGTTCGGTCCCTCTTGATGGAGGTAAAACCCTACGTCCTGCTTGATTAATATTGATGATATGGGTAGTACACGAGTAGATCTACCACGAGATCAGAGAGGCCAAACCCTAGAAGCTAGCCTATGGTATGATTGTGTATGAATATGATGTCCTACGGACTAAAACCCTCCGGTTTATATAGACACGGATAGGGTTAGGGTTACATAGAGTCGGTTACAATGGTAGGAGATCTACATATCCGTATCGCCAAGCTTGCCTTCCACGCCAAGGAAAGTCCCTTCCAGACACGGGACGAAGTCCTCAATCTTGTATCTTCATAGTCCAGGAGTCCGTCTGAAGGTATAGTCCGGCCATCCGGACACCCCCTAATCCAGGACTCCCTCAGTAGCCCCTGAACCAGGCTTCAATGATGACGAGTCCGGGGCGCATATTGTCTTCGGCATTGCAAGGTGGGTTCCTCCTCCAAGTACTTCATAGAAGATTTTGAACACAAAGATAGTGTCCGGCTCTGCAAAATAAGTTTCCACATATCACCATAGAGAGAATAATATTTACACAAATCTAATCTGCTGACGTATTCCATAGTGTGACATCACACCACGGCCAAGCCTTTATTCGAATCGTTTTACTGTCCCATCTCAGCGTGTTATGCGAGGCTGTTTCCTTGGCACGTCTTGTTAAAGCAAAGATCGTGTCCCCTTATTCCGGGATTCTCATCAATACGGGCGTGGGTAACCCAACCGCGCCATTGATTACGATGCTTGGGAGATAAGCGAGTTTTACCAGGCTGGTGGAGACGCATAGTCGCATCCACCCAGGATAAGGATCCACCTTTTCACCTACGCCTTCTTCCTCCCTTGCTTATCCATTCTCGCGCACTCGAGCTCCAGCGCCCAAATCCGCACTCCCCACCTCAACCTTCTCCAGCCATGTCCAGAGCGGGAGGCAAGTGGATGGTCTCCTCCGTCACGGAGGGACACATCAAAAGACTAAGGAAGGCTGGATACTTGTCCAATGACATTGCGCATCGGCTTCCCGAAGGGGGGCAGCTCATCCCTACCCCTAGGCCCCATGAGAGGGTGGTGTTCCTCCCCTATTTCCTCCACGGACTGGGTTTCCCTCTCCACCCATTTGTCCGGGGGCTCATGTTCTACTATGGCCTGGATTTCCACGATCTGGCCCCGAACTTTGTCCTCAACATCTCGGCGTTTATCGTCGTGTGCGAGGCCTTCCTCCGCATCCGCCCCCATTTCGGCCTATGGCTCAAGACTTTTAACGTCAAGCCAAAGGTGGTGCGCGGCAACCAGGCGGAGTGCGGAGGCGCCATGGTGGGCAAGATGCCCAACATCTTATGGCTCGAGGGCTCCTTTGTGGAGACCCTGAAGGGGTGGCAATCATGGTGGTTTTACATCACCGAGCCGTGCGACCCTAAGTGGGTCGCAGCCCCCGAGTTCCGATCCGGACCCCCAATGCGGCTCACGTCCTGGAAAGAGACGGTCCTGTCATGGGGTAAAAAAGGACAGCTGACCGGACTCCAAACATGCGTCCAAACCCTGGTGGACAAGCATCTCAAGCTTGTTAACGTAGTCCAGGTTATGCTCATCCGCCGGATCCTCTCGTGTCAACAACGGGTTTTCAACCTGTGGGAGTTCGACCCGGCACGGCGCCGAACTCTGAGTAGGCTCTTCGACACGACGTACGAAGATGCCTGGAAGGTGCTTTTCAAAGGCGCCGAGGCCCCCGCATCCGCAACTGAGGATCGCGGATTCAGCATGCAGCGTCACGCTCGTGCGGTAAGCTATTTTTACCTTCTACAGGGTATCAGTTTTTCATAGTTTGACTCCATGCGGGATCTAAGCTCCCTTGCCTTTGACAGGATTGGCAGGAGACGTCCGGACAAATCAACTGTCCGGCTCCTTTGCCCGAAGGCCCAGCGGACGCTCGTTTGGCGAAGCTGCTGGTTCCAGCACCCTATGTGGTGCTGGAGAAGAAGGACACGGGGACTCGAAAGAGTGCCCGGCGCCAGGAGGCGTCGGATCCATCATCCGACGGCTCCAAGACGCACTCCTCCCATGAAGACGAGGAGGAGGAAGAAGAGACCTATCACCCTCTAGCGGGGGAAGGGAAGAAAAGGAAGGCCGCCCCAACTGGGGAGGCTGAAGGGTCCAAGAAGGGGAAAACCCTTCCTCCGGACTACTCCACCTATGCCGACATTGACGAAGAGGAGTGGCCGACCAGGGCCAAGCCCCTAGCGAAATCGTAAGTGTCCGGATACCAGAGTAATTCATAGTATTCCTTTATTGCACAGCTTTCCCTTATGTCGAATATGATTATGCAGCCCACCCCAAGACCGGCTCGACGCGTCGTCGAGCGGTTCACTGGACTCGTCGGATGTGAATTCGCTTCTGACAGCTTCCTCCCCCCGCCCTACGGACGACGCCGAAGTGTTGTCCCAACAGGTTCCAAGCCAGGAGGAGGTGGTCCTGGAGGCGACCTCCGGACTCCAGGAGTAAAGGGGATGAAACCCCCTAGGGCTCCAAATCCGGCTCTAGGCCGAACACCACTCCGGAACCTTCAAAGGTTCCAGAGTCCGGTGGGGGACCTCCTCCCAAGAGGAGCAAGCCCACCGTGCCGGTGACCCGCGTCCAACCGGAGGCGCCGGACAATCTGTTGGAGGCGCTCCAAGGCGCCTCCATCGACGAGGAGCACCGCACCATTATGAGTGCGGTGGTCCAGAAGGTTCAGTCCGCCAAGAGCAGACTAACTGATGCTTGTACTAGCCTTTTGACAGGCTTTGAGGTAAGTAAAGAATGTGTAAATAATATTACCGCATAGACAATAGCCCCTGATGCTCTGTTTGGCGTTCGAAAAGAAAAGCCGAATAGAGGATCAAATAAAATTCACAGGAGTCTAACAAAAAGGAGTCAATATGCGTATGCAGGCTTCTCTGCTTGCGTCCGCCGCACTGACTGCGGAAGTGGACACGCTAAAGCAGAACCTCGAGCGGTCCGAACAAGAGCTCGGGCGTGCCAAGAAGTAGCTCGAGGACAATGAAGGTAAGAAATACCTTGTTTATATATATATATATATATATATATATATATATATATTTAAAGGTGCAATTGCAAAAAATGACAGGATTATCGTGGCTATTTTAGGGGCCACGTCTAAGGTGGCGACCCTTAAGCAAGCGCTGCTCGAGGCCGAGAAGACGGCGGCCACGGAGCGCACCGAGCGGGAGAAGTATGAGGCCGAGGTTGGCAAGGTGCGGCAAGAGCTCCAGGCTTTTATGGAAAAACATGAGAGTTTGGAGCTTGACTCATGGACGCGAGCGTCCGAGCTCGCGGTGGCTATTGAAAATGCCAAGTCTGCCAAGGCCGAATCCCAGAAGACCCTCCAGGAGTTGGATGAGGCGAAAAAGATAGCGGCGGATAAGGCATTCTTTATGCAAAGCAAACACATAAACATGAGTTACTTGTTACTTACCCGAATCCGGAGCTCTCCAGGAGCGTTCGCAGATCTTCCCCATAGCGTGTCCGATGCCACCGCATTCCATCGTGCCGAGGAGGGCAGCTCGACAGAGAAGGTGTTCTGGTCTCAGTATGCTGAGGCCGGACACCCCGTGCCCCTGAGCGACTAGCTGAAGTAACTGGTCGAGCTCCACAAGGCGGCCGAACAGGCCATGAAGGGCCTCATAGTTCGGCTGTGGCCTGGAGAGGCTCAGCCTGGGAGATATTTCGGGCTGGTGCGGCGGCTGGTGGAGGCCTGTCCAAGGCTCGAAGTCATCAAGCGCTCTGTCTGCATTGAAGGTGCCCGTAGGGCCCTTGCCCGTGCTAAGGTGCACTGGGGCAAGCTGGATGCTGAGAAGCTTGTGAAGGACGGGCCACCGCCGGGGAAAGAGCATCGCAAGCCCGAAAATTATTATAAGGATGTTCTGAAGGGTGCCTGCCTTGTGGCGGATGAATGTTCCAGAGATGTAATTTTTGAGTAAACCTCGCTCGTTTTGTCCTGTGCGCTGAAAACTTGTTCATATGCACTAAGCAATGTTGTTTGAATTTAAAATATTACCTTCTGTGCGGCTGTTTATCAATTCTAAGAGATGGCGAGTCGTCGGCTTCTGCCCCCGTGCCGCTAGTGCTGGGGTGTTCGGGGATAAACCTGAGCGCTCTTTTTCCCATGTTTGGGTCCTTCGAGGGAGGCGCTCAGCCCAACGAACAAGGCAATCGGACTATAATGCGTGAACACTCTCACTTAGCCATAGAATTCTATAATTTTAAATTTCGGCGAAGCCCCTGGTATTCAGAAGACCGAGTTCGGGGTGCTATCCACGCCTTGGCCGGACAGAGCCGGCTCCTCGCTCTAAGCGGCATAAGTCTTTAGGGACTCGAAAAACCTCTCGAACAGCGACCAGCTCTCGCTTCATCATGACAGTCAGTTTTAGCTTTCTCCACTAAGGTGCTCGACCCAGATCAACTGGGGCACAATCGCAGTGGTTCTCCTAGTGCTACCTTAGCCGATATAGCGGAACGTAAGGCACCAAAACATAGGAGCCGGGCAAACCCAACATTTGACCAAAGACATGATTCGGAGCCGATGCATATAATGCTATAAGTTCGGGATGCCGCACTTGTTAAAGTGTTCAGACTTCTCACACCATATTGAGGGGTACTAAAGCCCCTGGCGTATTTTGGCCGTACCAAAGTGTACGGGTGCAACATGTCGTTAAGGAACATATATTTGTAGAAAAAAGTAATGCAAAAATAGACAGAAGCTATGCATTGTTTATTAAAAAGGGCTGCGATCGAAGCAGAATGATACAAATAATGTGATAAGCAAAAGGTTGGACTATTTTAACATGTCCGTTCCAGGGGCAGGCTGCGGAATGGTATGCAAAACAGGTATACTGCTCGTGATAGAGACCGCCTGGGAGTTCCGTAATGCGGCATGGCTTGTCGCTTCCCTGGTTCTTGCAACGTTTGTGCGGCAATTGAACTGCCGAACAGGCCTTCCGAAGAGTGGAGTCCTGAAAGTAAGAGAGAATTAAAAAATCGGCAGCCCCTGGTGCGGTTTAAGCCGTGTTTTGGGCGTGCAGTGATGGTGCCCCTCTCCCTGTACCCATGGTATTTCTAGAGCGTAGTTATGTATGTGAAGTATTGGTGCCGCATTTTTGCGAGGGCTGGGGTTGGGGCCGCATTGCTACGCCTGCTCGGAGCGTGCCAGGCGGTCTTGTTGTAGGTTACTCCAGGCGCGCTTGACGGTGTTCAGACGTTTAATGGCCGGACTGGAGAACTGCCTAGAGAGGCTGCTTTGTACTTCTGCTGCAAGGGCCGCCATGTGCTCTTTCGTTCGGAGGGAGTGTTCGGTGTTTCCATTGACCGTAATTACTCCTCCAGGGCCTGGCATCTTGAGCTTAAGGTATGCATAGTGCGGTACCGCATTGAACTTGGCGAATGCGGTTCGTCCGAGTAGTGCGTGATAGCCACTGCGGAATGGGGCTATGTCGAAGATTAACTCCTCGCTTCGGAAGTTATCCGGAGATCCGAAGACCACTTCAAGTGTGACTGAGCCTGTATAGTTGGCCTCTACACCTAGGATTGCGCCTTTAAAGGTCGTTTTGGTGGGCCTAATCCTCGAGGGATCTATGCCCATTTTCTGCACTGTATCCTGGTAAAGCAGGTTCAGGCTACTGCCGCCGTCCATAAGGACTCTAATGAGATGAAATCCATCAATAATTGGGTCTAGAACCAATGTGGCGAATCCGCCATGACGGGTGCTAGTGGGATGGTCCCTTCGATCAAAGGTGATCGGGCAGGAGGACCATGGGTTGAACTTTGGGGCGACTGGCTCTATCGCGTATACGTCCCTTAACACGCGCTTCCGCTCCCTCTTGGAGATGTGGGTTGCGTATATCATGTTCACCGTCCGCACTTGTGGGGGAAAACCCTTCTGTCCACTGTTGTTCGGCGGTCGGGGCTCTTCGTCGTCATCGCTATGCAGCCCCTTGTCTGTATTTTCGGCATTTAACTTGCCTGCCTGCTTGAACACCCAACAATCCCTGTTGGTGTGATTGGCCAGCTTTTCAGGGGTGCCATGTATCTGGCACAAGCGGTCGAGTATTCGGTCCAAACTGGACGGGCCCCTAGGATTTCTTTTGAATGGCTTTTTCTGCTGACCAGATTTATAGCCTCTGAATCCGGCATTAACTGTCGTATCCTCAGCGTTTTCGCCGTTAATGCGGCGTTTCTACTTGTTGCGACGCGACCTGCCACTACTGTCCCTGGTATCCGAATTACCTGGGTTCTTGGTCATGTTGTTGCTACGAGCAAGCCAACTGTCTTCTCCCGTGCAAAAGCGGGTCATGAGTGTCGTGAGTGCTGCCATAGATTTCGGCTTTTCCTGTCCAAGGTGCCGGGCAAGCCACTCGTCACGGATATTGTGCTTGAAGGCTGCTAGGGCCCCAGCGTCCAGACAGTCGACTATTTGATTTTTCTTTGTTAGGAACCGTGTCCAGAATTGCCTGGCCGATTCCTCTGGCTGCTGAATTACGTGACTTAGGTCATCGGCGTCCGGGGGTCGCACATAACTGCCCTGGAAATTGTCGAGGAATGTGGCTTCCAGGTCCTCCCAACAGCTGATCGATCCTATTGGCAAGCTGTTAAGCCAATGCTGAGCTGGTCCTTTAAGCTTGAGTGGGAGGTATTTGATGGCGTGGAAATCATCGCCGCGGGCCATGTGGATATGAAGGAGATAATCCTCGATCCATACCGCAGGATCTGTTGTGCCATCACATGATTCAATGTTTACGGGTTTGAAACCCTTTGGGATTTCATGATCCATTATTTCGTCTGTGAAGCATAGTGGGTGTGCGGCGCCTCTGTACTGGGCTATATCACGACGTAGCTCCAATGAGCTTTGTCTACTGTGTTCGGCCCTGCCAAATTTATGGCCGGCATGACGGTTACCGTCTTGAGTCGTGGGGCGCCCACGCGATCCGTAGATCGATCTTGTTTGCCTTGCCTTGTCCTCCAACATATCTCGTAGGTCCGGTGCATTTTCCCGTGCCTTGGTACGGGGTGCGGCTTGAGTGGAGGGCCAAGAGGCCTCTCTATCGCGGCCACGAGGTGGACGATCGGCTCTATCGAGTGCAGGTGATGCAGGTTTAAGTGCTTCCTCCTCTAGTCGGGGTAGCAACCTGCGCTTTGGGTAGCTCTTGGAGGGGCGTTTGAGTTTATGCTCTTCGGCCGCAAGGACTTCAGTCCATCTGTCGACTAGCAAATCTTGATCAGCTCTAAGCTGTTGCTGTTTTTTCTTGAGGCTTCTTGCCGTGGCCATAAGCCTGCATTGAAAACGCTCTTGCTCGACGGGATCCTCTGGCACGACAAATTCATGGACGTCGAGGCTTGCCTCATCTTTGGAGGGAGGCATATAATTATCGTCCTCGACCTCTCTATCTGCCGCTCTCTCATGAGGGCTGGTTTCTCCATCCTCCTGTACTAAGTCTTGCTGGAGGGGGTTTTCTTCGGCACTCTCCGGAGTATTATTATCTCCCGTGCTGGAATCACCGTATTTGTTTTGGCGGGATTTTGATCGGCGCCACTGACGCCGGCGCTTTGGCTGTTTCTTGGAGGGGTCATCCTCCGTTGTTCCATCGCCATCTCCTTCTTTTGGGGTGTCCACGATGTATATGTCATATGACGAGGTGGCTTTCCAGGGCCTAATAGGCGCTGGTTCTTCATCGTGTCCTTCATTGGCGTCCATACCGTCGATGTCTGCGGAGCCGAAGTCGAGCATGTGGGTTAAATCGTCGATAGTGGCTGCAAAGTGGGTGGTGGGTGGGCTTTGAATTTCTTCATCGTCCATACCCCAACCTTGCTGACCGTAGTCCGGCCAGGGCTCTCCTGATAAAGAGAGCGACTTTAGTGTCTTCAGAATATCGCCGAAAGGCGAGTGCTGAAAGATGTCTGCGGCAGTAAACTCCATGATCGGCGCCCAATCGGATTCGGTCAGCAGGGGCGTGGAGGGTTCGGAGTCCGGAGAGGAGTCCGGCTCCCTGGTATCACGAGTCTCGCAAAGTGCGGGGCTGGTGTTTGGCTCCACCGCCGTTGGGATCGCAGCCCCCAAGGCAGCGTCCAACCGCCCATCCTCGAACGGCGCAGTTGGCTCTGAATTAAAGGTTGAAGCCGACGCGGGTGCGGCCTCCAGGGCACTGTTCGACGGCAGAGCTAGATCATGCTCGTCGTGATAGTGCGGCGCGCTCGGCAGCAGCTCGAATCCGTCGAAGATCAAGTCCCCGTGGATGTCAGCCGTGTAGTCTAAACTTCCAAATCTGACCTGGCGGCCAGGGGCATAGCTTTCGATCTGCTCCAGATGGCCAAGTGAATTGGCCCGCAGTGCGAAGCCGCTGAAGATGAAGATCTATCCAGGGAGGAAGGTCTCACCCTGGACTGCATCGCTATTGATGATCGTAGGAGCCATCGAGCCTGACGGTGACGACACAGAGGAACTCTCAATGAAAGCACCAATGTCGGTGTCAAAACCGGCGGATCTCGGGTAGGGGATCCCGAACTGTGCGTCTAGGCCGGATGGTAATAGGAGGCAAGGGACACGAAGTTTTACCCAGGTTCGGGCCCTCTTGATGGAGGTAAAACCCTACGTCCTGCTTGATTAATATTAATGATATGGGTAGTACAAGAGTAGATCTCCCACGAGATCAGAGAGGCTAAACCCTAGAAGCTAGCCTATGGTATGATTGTGTATGAATATGATGTCCTACGGACTAAAACCCTCTGATTTATATAGACATCGGATAGGGTTAGGGTTACATACAGTCGGTTACAATGGTAGGAGATCTACATATCCGTATCGCCAAGCTTGCCTTCCACGCCAAGGAAAGTCCCTTCCGGACACGGGACGAAGTCTTCAATCTTGTATCTTCATAGTCCAGGAGTCCGGCTGAAGGTATAGTCCGGCCATCCGGACACCCCGTAATCCAGGACTCCCTCAATGACAATTACAAGAGTTGATCTACCACGAGACCGTTGTGGGTAAACCCTAGAAGTCTAGCATGTATGATTGTGATTGCCTCTACGGACTAAACCCTCCGGTTTATATAGACACCGGAGGGGCCTAGGGTTGTACAGAGTCGGTTTACAAAGGAAGGAATCTACATATCTGAATGCCAAGCTTTCCATCCACGCAAAGGAGAGTCCCATCCAGACATGGGATGAAATCTTTTGTCTTGTATCTTCATAGCCCATTAGTCCGGCCCATGTCACATAGGCCGGACGCCCGAGGACCCCTTAATGCAGGACTCCCTCAGCCTCCGCGTGCCTCTTCACCACATGTCGCGGATGACACCAAGGTGTTAACCCAAAGGACTTCTCCGGGCCAGGGAGAGGTGCGGAAGGCTGCTGAAACGGCGCCAGAGGGTAATGCCTAGGCTGCCGAGAACATGGGGGACACAACCCCCATGGAAACTGACGTCGGGGTCCGGACCAGTCCGGCCCCCAGCCGAATACAACTTTGGAGACCCACACGGCTTCGAAATCGAACGAGCAGCCCCATTTAAAGGAGGGGGGAGCGCTGACTCCACCGGTGTCCTCCATCAATTCGGAGGCGCCGAACACTTTGAGGGAAGCACTTCGCAGTGCTTCCGTCGTGGAGGAGCACCGTACCCTGATGGGTACAGTGGTTGAAAAGGTTCAGTCCGTCAAAAGTGGGCAGGATGTAGCCTTCACCAGCCTGTTAATAGGCTTTGAGGTATGCGACGTAATATTTTTAGCCGCTTTTGCATGTGCAAAAAATATGCCTGTGTATAGATAGTAGCCCTTGAGACTCTGTTTGGCTTTTTGAAAAAGGGGTCGGACAAAGGAACAAATATTCGCTAGAGATAACATGCTTGTCTACTTTGATAAACAAGCTTCACTGTTAGCGGCTTCCGCCTAGGCCGCTGAAGTTTCCGAACTCAAGTGGAAGCTGAAGCTGGCTGATGATGAGATCAACCACATTAACAAGCGGTTCGATGAGGCACAAGGTATACTTTTTTAAAAAGATCCCTTGCAAGCCTGAATTGTAATGCAAACTAAGATTTTACGTTCATATGCTGCCATGTGCGTGATTGTAGGCAGGGCGACCGAGGTCGAAACCCTCAAGAGTGCTCTTGTCGAAGCCAAGGAGCAGGCACAAGTGAGCCAAGTGGCCGCTGACAAAGCAGCTGCGGATTTAGAGGCTCGGCAGGTTACCTGTCGTAAGTGTGAGGAGTGGGTGACCGAAGTGGAGCAGGCGCTCTAGGATGCCACCAACAAGTGAGAGGCCCTAGAGGAGAGTAATAAGATCTAAGTGGCCGAACTCGCCAAGGCTCTTCAAGAGGCAAAGGAGGCGCGGAGTGAGTCCCGGACGGCTCGCGAGGAGATCAAGTAGGCCAAACAGATAGCAGCTCGTAAACCTTTTCTTTTATATAGTATATTTGGTGGTCGAAGATATGCTTTGCTAAATCGACTATGGAGTGCTCCAGACGCCTTTGCAGATCTCCCGAGGAGTGCTGCTGACGCTGCACAGTATTTCCGTGCCTGAGAAGGGAACACAATGGAGAAGCTCTTATGGTCGCAGTACCTGGCGCCAGAGCGGCCAGCGCTGCTGAACAACCAGATGATGCAGCTGGCGGAGCTGCATAGGATGTCTAGTTTGGCCATGAAGGACATCACACTACGGCTATGGCCAGCCGGACCCATGCCTTGCAGTTACTTTGGTCTAGTCAAGCGGCTCCGCGACGCCTTGCCCCGAGTTGAGGCTGCAAAGCGCTTGACATGCATAGAAAGTGCACGGATGGCCTTTACCCATGTCAAGATGCACTGGGCAAAGATGAAGGCTGCCATCGTGGCAGTCAAGGGTCCGCCTGGAGGTAAGGACCACCGCAAGCCGGAGCGTTATTTTGTAGACATCCTAGAGGGTGCCCATTTGATAGAGGGTCAATGCTCGAAGGATAATATGTTCGAGTGAATGTATCCGAACTACCCAAACGTTGTATTATAAATCAAGGCTTTGTAATATATTTATGCTTTTATCCGAACTACATACATCCTATGTGGCCATATTTATTATTCTAAAAGTTTGCCTGTCATCGGCTTTCGCCCCCACGTAGATGCTACAGGGGTGTTCGGAATAACGTGTAATCACTTTTGACCCAACGTCTTGGTCCGTAAAGGAGGTGACTTACGTAGCGAACCAGGCAATCAGACTATGCGGCTTTAGCACTTTCACTTAGCCATAGGCGTTTTATGGTGGGGCTAATAACTAGCCCATGGTGCGGATGTGGCTGTTCAAAATGGGGTGCCTTAGGCACATGACCGAGCCGAAGCCAGTCCTTCGTTGTCAGGACCCCGATTCTAAGTCACACCGATCTAGCCTGTAACACCTCATATCACTTTGCGGCCTCACGCACGGTATTCCCACGGGTGTCGCCTTACCATGGCCCGGGACCGTTTGCACCTTTTTGCTCATGTATATGTTAGTGTCACTAGCATCCATATGACAGAGAACCCGGGCCGACATGACTAGTCGTGAACCCAAAGTGGCACTAACTTACGGGGATAGGCATACATGAATCAACATCGAGCATGTCGGTCAGCAGCGTGTGAATCCGGGCTGTAGCACTAGGCTAATAGGACTCCGGTGAACCGGGCTGTAGTAGGCTAGGCAGGTCTCCGGATGTCACCGCATGACATTTCCCTGAAGGGACAGACACAAGAACAAAGTGAATCAAATGCCGGCCAGTCAAGGGTTCTGGAGCAGTAGTGCTGGGCTAGCAGGACTCCAGTGAACCGGGCTGTAGCGGACTACTATGGCTCATGGAAGCACAAGACTACATTTCCCCATAAGAGAGGCTACCAAGGATAAACAACTAGGTTGTCGGATCCCACACATACCAAGCATTTCAATCATACACACAATATGCTCAATATGTGCAATACAACATGGCATCACAACAAGACTCTACGACTCAGAGTATTTAATCATTAGGCTCCGAAGAGCTAGATAATACAAACATGGGTCTCATGACCCAACATTTAGAGCATACAAGTCAAAGCACATGCGGAAGTTTAACTTGTCTGCGTACAGACAACTAAAAATGAAGAAGGCTAAGGAGCCTGACTATCTACAAGACCCTCCCAAGGGTACAAGATCGTAGCTGAGGTAACAAGCTAAACGTCGAAGTCCAAGTGGAACTACTAGTGAGACTGACTGCAAAACATAAATTAAGCAAACGTGAGTACAAATGTACCCAGCAAGACTTACATCAGAACTAGCTACATATGCATCATTATCAACAAAAGGGATGGTGGGGTTTAACTGTAGCAAGCCAGCTTTTGACCCAGTGGCTAACCTGAACTACGACTGCAAGTAACTCTTTTGAGGTGGCGCACACGAGTCCACATATTCACCATATCAATACTCCACTATGGATCCGCTCCCGTCTCCTTGCGAGAACGCCATCCATATCACTCACACTTATCTTGCGCATTTTAGAGTATCCACTTTCACTTGTCTATGAACTATGCAAGGGGTCCAAGTTTCCATATCCGAGGAATCCGGCTATTCGAATAGATAATGATAACCCTGCAGGGGTGTACTTCTTCACACACGCTCTCGCCACTTACCACCATGTACACGTCGTGTATCTCGGAAACCTTCAAGCGGAAGCCTGGTGAGGGAGTCGGCCACGACCTGACTAATCACACAAGTCTCTCATCCAGGTTTATCGCCTATTCGGGTTCCATCCGCAAGGAGATCCGGCCGAGGTGTCGGTCATGGCCCCAAACAATGTGAGCAGGGTTCCCAAGCCCCCCATCCGGGTGCCACTTGGTACACCATGCCACTGTGCCTAGTCTGTCCCAAGCCCACCTGTACCGGGTGCCACTTGGTAGACTACTAACACTACCTACAAACACCAGAAACTAGTTGCAACTCCTGGACAGAGATCAAGTTGATTAATAAGTCGAGAGGGGTCGAGTTACCGGAACCCAATGTGTGGTAGTAACTGTTCATGGATCACAAACACAGAACTCAGTCCCTGGGAACGGCTGTAATGAGACAACCCACCATGTACTCCTACATGGCCTCTCACCGCTACCTTTACCAAATTATGTTCACACACTTAGCTCTCAACAGTAGGACATGTTCACAACTTCCCAATTCATCCCCGATGAATCAGACCTGACACAACTCTAAGCAATAGCAGGCATGGCAAACAAGCATGGATGAGTAGGCACATCAGGGCTCAAACAACTCCTACTCATGCTAGTGGGTTTCATCTATTTACTGTGGCAATGACAGGTCATGCAGAGGAAAGGGGTTCAACTACTGCATCATGTAACAGTTGAAGCGTTGTTGTGCTAATGCAGTAAAAGAGAGCATGAGCGAGAGAGTCGGATTGTATCGGAACGAACAAGAGGGTTTTGCTTGCCCGGCACTTCTGAAGACAGTATAGTTCTTCATCGGTGTCATCGATCACATCGTCGGAACCACGTCTATCGGGGGGAACAATCACCGGTAAACACAGAAAGAATATAATCAATGCAATGCACAATATGATGCATGATCATGTCATGTCAATATGTTGTGATTTGCACTAATGCATCTAGCAACGATTTAAATGAAGTCCATATGTACCAAGGGTTCATATGCAAACTCCATATTTAGCATTTAAAATGCCATTATCATGTTTTCACTTGTACAGTGGGTATAAGTTGGTTGATCATGCATGAAAGTAGCATAAATGGATAGACTGGATTTTTCTGATAATTTTTCATATATAAAACTTTTCATTTGGAGTTACGGTTTAATCTCTATGATTTTTCAAAGTTTTGGCTATTTTCTGAAAATAATAAATCATTTCTGATTTATTTCAAAATTCCAGAAAGTATTTACTGCGTTAGCCTGACGTCAGTGTGACATCAGTGGTCAACTGACCCGGTCCAGGTCAAACCTGACCAGGGGGCCCACTGGTCAGTGAGACAATGTTGTCCAGGGTCCATGACAGGTGGGTCCGGTCAACGGCCACGTCAGCAAAGTCAACCTCACATGTGGGCCTAGTGGATTAGTCTAAGTTAAATAGGGAATAAATGTCGGGGATTAATTAGGGCATGGGGCCCATCCGTTAGTGGCACATGGGTTAAGCTAATCGCGGGGTTAGTGGCTAAACTAACCTACCACGTCACCTAACCGGCATTTAACCGCCGGCGCTAATAGAACGCGGCGGCGCTCCTCGTCCGACCATCTCCGGCGACGGGAGCTTGTGTGGCTGGGCTCTATGGATGCGTTGCGGTGAGGTGCATCTAGTGGAGCACGCGGGGTGAGCTGGGGTGGTCAGTGGCAGCGACAGTAGCGAGTTGGGCGGCTGCCGGAGCTCGACCGTCGATGAAAATGACGACGTGGTGCACGAGAGGCTCAACGGGTATCACCTACGGTTTTAGCGGGCGCGCACAAAGCCAACGGGCACAAGAACGGGACCAAATGGTCATCGGGGCCTCGTCGGCGACGAGCTTGTGCGGCGGAGCGTCTCGGCTCCGGTGGAGGAGGCAGCTAGAGGAAGGGGTTGACCGCGGGGAGAGGGGGAAAATGCTCAGTGGCTCACTGCGGTGTCGTAGGGATGGCCAGCGTACTTGGGGCAGCTCGGACGGCGACGAGTCGACGATGGAGATCCGCAGCGGCCGACGATGAAGAAGAGGTCGGGGGCGGCGCTCCGAGGCCTTCCGGTCGCATGGACTAGCGGGGACGGCTTAGGGGTAGACATCGGTGCTCGTGGACTAGTCGGAGAGGCGAGGGGGAGGCGGTGGCTGCGGTGGTCCACGGTGGCGCTCTCGGGCGCGCTCAGAAGAGCAAGCAAAGGAGGGGGAAGAGGTCGACAGAGAGCAGAGAGCAAGGAGAGAGACAGAGGGGGCTGTGGGGTGTCTCTAGACGCGTCAGGGGCGCCTCGGTGGCAAGCAGGAGGTGGCCAGGGGCGGCGCGTGGGCGACAGGCAGCAGCCTGCCTGCTCTGGCGGGAGGTTGGTGATGACTGGCACTGTGGGCCAATGGGCCGCACAGTGCTGGGCCAACTGGGGTGCCAGATGGGCTGCGCTAGGTAGGTGGCCAAGTAACTTCTCTCTCTCTCTTTCCTAATTTAATTTCTGTTTTCTATTTTTCTGTAAATTTTTTGACATAAATAAATTGCTAAGGCATTTTCAAAAACCCTGAAAATAATTGTGGGCACTTTTGAAAATATTTCCAATAGCCCTCAACCACTTTCAGAATTATTTGGGCATTTTAATTATTTATAGCAATTAAATGCCCAAATTCAAATACTTTATGAATTCATTCAAAAATCTAAAGTGGCCTAGGAAAATGTGCACCATTTTTGGCAGAGATTCTAGACCAATTCAAAAATGATGAAGTTTTCCAAAGGAATTTTGGGTTCATTGAAAATGATTTTTTTTATTTGAACCTAGTTGGATTCATCTGTGCTAGGGTTTCAACAGTCCCCATTTCAAATTCAAATAAATTTTAGATATGATGCATGGATGCAATGCCACTAATTACAAACAATTATTCTAGGGCTGTGACAACTCACCCCCACTAAAACAAGAATCTCGTCCCGAGATTCAAGAAGTGGAGTAAGAAGACAGAGGGGTCAAAAAACTATCACAGTCTTCTCGATCCAACTGCCCTTCTCGAAGATACCGATATATTGCATCACATTGCTCTTGACGTCTTTGTCTTCGAGATCTTCATCCAACATGATGACGACGGAAGGAAACTCTACAGGAAACGATCTTCTCAAAGATCGAGCAACTCAAGATCAACTCATGGAGTGAGACGTTGAAACATCTCTTGGGCTGAGACACAAAACACACATCGAGAGAGATGGGAGGTAATAGATGACAAGGGTTCAAATTGGTAGGCAACAATTCCATGCTGGAGTAGGATGGTGCATGGTTTCAAAGTAGCGAGGAGGTAATTGCCTTGATTCCATAATGGGACACCTTAGGGAAAGGTCACTCGTAGAGCATTTCCCTTAAGTGGCAAAAAGAATTACTTTTGATACAAAGATCATTGAAACTCTTTATACCAGCCTAAGGTAATCACAATCGATCATTGGAAGGGGTTCGAAAGAATGGCATACTCCGACTAGGATGGATGATGTGGACTACCTTGTTGAAGACAACGCAATGGATGATTTTTAGCTTATCATCGGAAATGGATGGTACCCATGGTAAGTCCACTTTTGAAGATGATCCTAAACAACAACTACTGAAGTGCAGGCTGGCAACAAAATGCAAATGTTGGGAATGATTCTAGTAACTGGGGAAGAACTCAACAGTCGAGAGTGTTTCCAACATTCCAATGGTTATAGAATCATCAAAGAAACTGAGAGCACAAGGAACCCTAAGGAACAACTTCAAGAATAAGTCACACTAAATCCTCATGGAGAAGATGGTCAAATAGCTCAATCAAGATACTACAATGATAGATCTTCTGGCTAGGTGTGTCGGCCAGAACATCAACCTTGTCGGGGACCTACATCATAGATCCTGGAAAAGTTCCAACCATCATATCTGCCTGAGATTCAGATCTGGTTGGTAACAGGATATTCCAGACCCATCGAGTCTAGAAGAAAATGAAAGTTTGCAATACAAATCAACGAGATGGCGTTGCGAGATTCTCGGGAAATGGACTATGGTAGTAAGCTCCAAAACATGAGCTGGTTCTGCTAACACATGTGAACATGTTGTCCCAGACAAGCATGACCAAGTAGTAGTCTTATAATAAAAACACTACCGAGTTCAGGTGGGGAACCATCATCGAGGATAACAAAGTCCTTGCATAAGGCATGCTCTTAAGAAGGAACTTCTTCTCCTTGAACAAATCAATCAGTGGCTTGGTGTGCTTGAGAATACATATGGAGTGGAGGTAATTAATCTACCAAACCATATAATACATTTGCACATGCATAACTAACTTGGGATGGTACCAGAGGAGACAAAACAATCTTTCTCGAAGTCCTAGCGGCAACTTGCTCCAAATGCACATGAATTTGAGGAAGTCACTTCTTCCACCCAAGCATAAGCTTCATGAACGGAACACGAAGGCATTGCTTACATAGTTTCCAATATTAGGTTGATGTTCAACATGAATCATGAGGGAGACAAAAATGCTACTGATGGGCTCAACAGCAACTCATCAGAATTTCCATATCACTGGACTTCCACCATCATGTGAACACGGTGATAGCATTGGTCAGACCCAAAAGATGTAATGGTGTATGCTCAAGGGATCAACCACGAGTAAGACAACATTACGAACATCGCTGGTTCTGATTTGATTTGACGATAGCCCATACTCAAATCAAATTTGATAAGACAATAGGTCCAACAAATGATCACAGGGACCAATCGATGAAGATATCATCTTTATTCAACACACACACACACACAAAAAGATATCCCTAATCATGAACTAAGTCAGACAAGCTTCCATCTTCCAACTCTCCAAGTTGTTGTTTAGCTTAACCAACTAGCTCGGGGGTATCCAACACAGATTCTTGGAGAATGGATGGTTTAGAGAAAAACCAACATGATCACGAACTCAACATAGCGATCAGGGAACAACCTGGTAATACTTCCGAGAAGATATTCGGAAAATCATGAACCACCGATATGTTATTAAGCTCGAGCACAATCTTGCTTTTCAGGGCAAGACGATATGATCAAGAAGCGAGGGATTGTCACAATCCTAACTCATTGGTCGATGAGTGCACCCAGAAATATGGACTAGGTAGCACGATCAATCTTAGGATGATGATTCAATAACTAGCACGCTAAGAATGAGAGTATTGTCCATTAACTACCAAGAAATGGAGTTGCTAGGAGTATTGATTTCGCACATCACAGTACACTTGTCGGCATTCCGGTTACAATAACACGGAACCGAGGAATGAACAATGATGGCAAGAAGTATTACTGCGTCAAGAATTCATAAGAGGTGGTGCAATTCTCATGACACTCCTGACATAAAGATGGTAACACTCCAAGGTAGAGCAGAGCAAAAGCTGGATTGGCATTTTGATCTGCGGAATACAATTGTTTTGACCCAATCCTAGATATGGATGAGGTTCTGGAGTTTGTTTCTCCTAGTCATTCTGGAATAGGATGGCTTGACGGACCACAAGAATAATAAGCATCGATAACACAGATGCACAATTAGTCCTGACTATCAATTGATAGACAGAGGGCCAGAAAATAACTAAAGAGGGACAACTCAAAGGAATATATAACTTTATGAGTTGTGGGTGCATAGATCAGTATGTCGAGCAAAGTTCAACATAATTCTTTCGGATAACCCATGCAGAAAAGGAAGGACTGGCAGAGTCACAATATGAATGGAGTATTCCTCAAGAGCACCCTGGTTGTGATCTTTTGGTTCAAAGAACTTCTGCCTTAATGGTTCATGGTATTTGGAAGAAGGAAATACCACGAGCCTCGAGGACTATCGCAAAGGTTACTAATATCCTAAAGGAACTAGCAACAATATCAACAAGAAGTGAACAGAGTGATTCTTGGGTCAAGAACACAGGAGTAGAATACCTACTACTAAATAGCATCACGGGATGCTTTCAAGAATGATGGCCAGAATCATCACACTAGGGATACAAAAGCATTGCTAAATTCTTGAGGACACCTAGGGTCATAATACTAACTCCAACATACACGTCAAGGCAACAGCGTAGCTCAACACACCGATTAGTGTGCTTAATCTGGCCCAAAAATAAAACGGGAACATGGAGGAAAGATTTGCATGTGCATCAGACTATTTAGAAACCTAGGATGACTCGGATAGCATAACGGCTGTAAATGCTCAAAATGATTTGAGACATCCTGCAAAAATGGTGGCATAACCACTCAACATCACAATATCAAGGTTCTGAGGCCAACCATGAACATATGGAAGTAGTAGGAACTGAACTGAGGCTTGAACTCAACAATCCTAGGCAACTACGGTTTAGTAACACGTCATCCTGAGAGATAGAAGAGAAGCCTAGTTCTTAACCCCGTAGAAAAGATAAGATGACTCAGATCAGAAGGTCATGAGGATAAGGAGAAAAAGAGCCTTACGTTCCCATCCACAATCAATTCCCTTATATAACTAAAGCATTTCTAGACACGATTTCGACCAGCTTGGCTTGGTAATCCTACAAGCTGTCAGACTCTGATACCAAAGCTGTCAGGACCCCGATTCTAAGTCACACCGATCTAGCCTGTAACACCTCATATCACTTTGCGGCCTCACGCACGGTATTCCCACGGGTGTCGCCTTACCATGGCCCGGGACCGTTTGCGCCTTTTGGCTCACGTATATGATAGTGTCGCTAGCATCCATATGACAGAGAACCCGGGCCGACATGACTAGTCGTGAACCCAAAGTGGCACTAACTTACGGGGACAGGCATACATGAATCAACATCGAGCATGTCGGTCAGCAGCGTGCGAATCCGGGCTGTAGCACTGGGCTAACAGGACTCCGGTGAACCGGGCTGTAGCAGGCTAGGCAGGACTCCGGATGTCACCGCATGACATTTCCCCGAAGGGACAGACACAGGAACGAAGTGAATCACATGCCGGCCAGTCAGGTGTTCCGGAGCAGTAGTGCTGGGCTAGCAGGACTCCGGTGAACCGGGCTGTAGCGGACTACTATGGCTCATGGAAGCACAAGACTACATTTCCCCATAAGAGAGGCTACCAAGGATAAACAACTAGGTTATCGGATCCCACACATACCAAGCATTTCAATCATACACACAATATGCTCGATATGTGTAAATACAACATGGCATCACAACATAACTCTACGACTCAAGTATTTATTCATTAGGCTCCGAGGAGCGAGATATTACAAACATGGGTCTCATGACCCAACATTCAGAGCATACAAGTCAAAGCACATGCGGAAGCTTAACTTGTCTGAGTACAGACAACTACAAATGAAGAAGGCTGAGAAGCCTGACTATCTACAAGACCCTCCCAAGGGTACAAGATCGTAGCTGAGGTAACAAGCTAAACGTCGAAGTCCACGCGGAACTACTAGCGAGACTGACGTCTCTCTGCAAAACATAAATTAAGCAAACGTGAGTACAAATGTACCCAGCAAGACTTACATCAGAACTAGCTACATATGCATCAGTATCAACAAAGGGGTGGTGGAGTTTAACTGCAGCAAGCCAGCTTTGACTCGGTGGCTATCCTGAACTACGACTGCAAGTAACTCTTTTGAGGTGGCGCACACGAGTCCACATATTCACCATATCAATACACCACTATGGATCCTCTCCCGTCTCCCTACGAGAACGCCATCCATAGCACTCACGCTTATCTTGCGCATTTTAGAGTATCCACTTTCACTTGTCTATGAACTATGCAAGGGGTCCAAGTTTCCATATCCGAGGAATCCGACTATTCGAATAGATAATGATAACCCTGCAGGGGTGTACTTCTTCACACACGCTCTCGCCACTTACCACCATGTACACGTCGTGTATCTCGGCAACCTTCAAGCGGAAGCCTGGTGAGGGAGTCGGCCATGACCTGACTAATCACACAAGTCTCTCGTCCAGGTTTATTGCCTATTCGGGTTCCATCCACAAGGAGATCCGGCCGGGGTGTCGCTCACGGCCCCAAACGATGTGTGCAGGGTTCCCAAGCCCACCATCCGGGTGCCACTTGGTACACCGTGCCACTATGCCTAGTCTGTCCCAAGCCCACCTGTACCGGGTGCCACTTGGTAGACTACTAACACTACCTACAAACACCAGAAACTAGTTGCAACTCTTGGACAGAGATCAGGTTGATTAATAAGTCGAGAGGGGTCGATTTACCGGAACCCAATGTGTGGTAGTAACTATTCATGGATCACAAACACAGAACTCAGTTCCTGAGGACGGCTGCAATGAGACAACCCACCATGTACTCCTACATGGCCTCTCACCGCTACCTTTACCAAATCGTGTTCACACACTTAGCTCTCAACAGTAGGACATGTTCACACATTCCAATTCATCCCCGATGAATCAGACCTGACACAACTCTAAGCAATAGCAGGCATGACAAACAAGCATGAATGAGTAAGCACATCAGGGCTCAAACAACTCCTACTCATGCTAGTGGGTTTCATCTATTTACTGTGGCAATGACAGGTCATGCAGAGGAAAGGGGTTCAACTACCGGATCATGTACAGTTGAATCGTTGTTGTCCTAATGCAGTAAAAGAGAGCAGGAGCGAGAGAGTGGGATTGTATTCGAATGAACAGGGGGGTTTGCTTTCCTGGCACTTCTGATATAATATAGCTTCTTCATCGGTGTCATCGACTCATCGTCGGAGCACATCTATCGAGAGGGAACAACACCGGCAACACAGAGAAGGAACACAATCAATGCAATGCAACAATATGATGCAGAATGTGACATGGCAATATCTGTGATTGAGCTCATGCAACTAGCAACAGGTTAAATGGAGTTTGTTTGAATCATAGATTCAAATTCAAACTCCATATGTGATGTTTTAAATGCCCTTCATATGATTTGTCCTAAACAAGCGGCTATAAGTTGTTCTAAACTGCATGAAATGGTACCAGATGGATAGATTGATTTTTTCTGATCATTTTTCATATATAAATTATTTCATTGTGAGTTACGGTTTAATTTCTATGATTTTTCGAAGTTTTGGCTATTTTCTGAAATAATAATCATTTCTGATTTATTTCAAATTCCAGAAATGCTTTACTGTGTCAGCCTAACGTCAGTGTGACGTCAGTGGTCAACTGACCCGGTCTAGGTCAAACCTGACCAGAGGGCCCACTGGTCAGTGACACAATGCTGTCCAGGGTCAACGACAGGTGGGTCCGGTCAACGGCCACGTTAGCAAAGTCAACCTAACATGTGGGCCCAGTGGATTAGTCTAAGTTAAGCAGGGAATAAATGTCAGGGATTAATTAGGGCATGGGGCCCATCCGTCAGTGGCACATGGGTTAAGCTAACCGCGGGGTTAGTGGCTAAACTAACCTGCCACGTCACCTAACCGGCATTTAACCGCCGATGCTAACAGAACACGGCGGCGCTCCTCGTCTGGCCATCTCCGGCGACGGGAGCTTGCGTGGCTGGGCTCTACAAATGCATTGTGGTGAGGCGCATCTAGTGGAGCACGCGGGGCGAGCTGGGATGGTCAGTGGCAGCGACAGTAGCGAGCTGGGCAGCTGCCGGAGCTCGGCTGTCGATGAAAACAACGAGGTGGTGCATGAGAGGCTCAACGGGTAGCACCTACAGTTTTAGCGGGCGCGCACAAAGCCAATGGGCACAAGAACGGGACCAAATGGTCATCGGGGCCTCGTCGGCGACGAGCTTGTGCGGTGGAGCGTCTCGGCTCCGGTGGAGGAGGCGGCTAGAGGAAGTGGTTGACCGCGGGGAGAGGGGGAAAATGCTCAGGGCCTCACTGCGGTGCCGTAGGGATGGCCAGCGTGCTCAGGGAAGCTCGGATGACAACGAGTCGATGATGGAGATCCGCGGCGGCCGACGATGAAGAAGAGGTCGGGGCGGCGCTCCGAGGCCTTCCGGTCGCATGGACCGGCGGGGACGGCTTAGGGGTAGACGTCGGTGCTCGTGGACTAGTCGGAGAGGCGAGGGGGAGGCGGTGGCTGCGATGGTCCACGGCGGCGCTCTCGGACGCGCTCAAAAGAGGAAGCAGAGGAGGGGGAAGAGGTCGACAGAGAGCAGAGAGCGAGGAGAGAGACAGAGGAGGCTGTGGGGTGTCTCCAGACGCGTCGGGGGCACCTCGGTGGCAAGCAGGACGTGGCCAGGGGCAGCGCGCGGGCGACAGGCAGCAGCCTACCTGCTTTGGCGAGAGGTTGGTGATGACTGGGACTGTGGGCCAGTGGGCCGCACAGTGCTGGGCCAGCTGGGGCGCCAGATGGGCTGCGCTAGGTAGGTGGCCAGGTAACTTCTCTCTCTCTTTCCTAATTTAGTTTCTGTTTTCTATTTTTTTGTAATTGTTTTGACTTAAATAAAATGCTAAGGCATTTTCAAAACCCTGAAAATAATTGTGGGCACTTTTGAAAATATTTCCAATAGCCCTTAACCACTTTCAAAATTATTTGGGCATTTTAATTACTTATACCAATTAAATGCCCAAATTCAAATACTTTATGAATTCATTCAAAAATCCAAAGTGACCTAGGAAAATGTGCACCATTTTTGGCAGAGGTTCTAGACCAATTCAAAAATGAGGAAGTTTTCCAAAGGAATTTGGGTTCATTGAAAATGATTTTTTTTATTTGAACCTAGTTGGATTCATCTATGCTAGGGTTTCAACAGTCCCCATTTCATATTCAAATAAATTTTAAACATGATGCATGGATGCAATGCCACTAATTACAAACAATTATTCTAGGGCTGTGACATTCATATAATACAGAAAAAATCGCAAGAGATTTATATTAAGTCACCGAACAGCTGACCGGCTCTTATCGTACCATGACAGTTAGTTTTCAGACTTTTACTGAGGTGTTTGACCGGAAGAACCAGAAACACAATCGCAGTAGTTCTGCCTTTACTACCTTAGCCGAACAAGTGGAACGTAAGGTGGTAACCACAGGAGGCGGGCAACCCAATTATTGACCAAAGACATGATTCGGAGCCGATGCATATAATGCCATATTCGGGACGCCGAAGTATACTTATAAAATTGTTCGTACTTTTTGTTTTTCAATGTTTGTGGCCGAATAGAGCCTCTGGCGATTTAAATCGTGCCAAGGTGTATAGGCCAATCTGACGCAAAGAGGGAAGACAGATTAAGAAATAAGCCAATACCGAACAAGGTTGGGCGAAAGTGTTTCCATTATAGTCTGATTGATACGTCAAAACATATTTTTACAGAGGATGCCATAAGCATTGTGGCTATTTTACATGCCGACAACAAGGGAAAGTTTTATGCAAGTCCTAGAAAGGAAAAGATGATCTTGAAGATCTTTTGGACACTCTGACGCACGTCTGCGCCGCTTTTCGCCTTGGTGTATGATCCCTTGAGAGGATCAAAGGTCGAGTATACATAAGTGGGCTGGAAAAAGGGCCTTTGGTACCATCGAAAAGTGATGTTGGTTGTAAAGAACCTGAAAAATAAAAATAAGAAGAATGGAAGAATATGAGGGTCCGGATAGGGTCGAGCCGTATTGCGGACCTTGTTTTTAACGTGACTCCGTCTTTGCCCGTGGTATCTTTAGTGCATAGTTATGTACATGCAGTACGTACGCCGCAATCAGGTTGGGGTTTGATGGAGGTCGTATTGCTAGTCTAGCTCTGGACAAGACAGACTGTCATTCTGCAGGGTTGACCGGACTCGTTTGACAGTGTCCGGGGGCTTGGGTGCTGGTGTAGTACTTGGCTTGATAAGGCCACCCTGTACTTCAGCTGTGAGTGCCACAGTGTGCTCCTCAGTACGGAGGGAGCGCTCCATGTTTCCATTCACTATTATAACGTCGCGTGGTCCGGGCATCTTGAGCTTTAGATAAGCATAGTGCGGGACCGCATTGAAGCGGGCGAACATGGTTCGTCCGAGCAGTGTGTGATAGCCACTGCAGAAAGGAACGATGTCAAAGATCAAGTCTTAGCTTCGGAAATTATCCGGTGAGCCAAAGACTACCTCCAACGTTATGGACCCTGTATAGCGGGCTTCTACGTCGGGTATCACTCCTTTGAAGGTGGTTTTGGTGGGCTTGATTCTTGACGGATCAATGCCCATTTTGCGGACCGTGTCCTGATAAAGCAGGTTAAGACTGCTACCTCCGTCCATAAGGACGCGCATGAGATGGAATCCGTCTATAATTGGATCGAGGACCAATGCTGCCGAACCTCCATGGCGGATACTGGTCGGAGGGTCTCTGCGGTCAAAGGTGATTGGGCAAACCGACCATGGGTTGAATTTCGGGGCGACTGGCTCTATGGCGTAAACGTCCCTTAGTGCGTGCTTGCGCTCCCGCTTGGGGATATGAGTGACATAGATCATATTCACTATTTTTACCTTGGGGGGGATTTTTTGCCCCTGTGTTCATTGGGCGAGGCTCTTCATCATCGTCCTCACTGGGTGGCCCTTTCCCCTTGTGTTTGTTGTTTATTTTACTAGTCTGTTTAAAGACCCAACAATTTCTGTTGGTAAGATTGGTAGGCTTGTCAGAGGTGCCATGAATCTGGCAAGGCCGATCTAGTATTCGGCCCAAATGGGATGGACCGTCTTTGTTTCCTTTGAATGGCTTCTTCCGCTGACCGGGTTTAGAGCCACTGAATCCGGCGTTGACGGTCGTGTCTTCAGTATCTTTGTTGTTCCTTCGGCGCTTGTGTTTGTTGCGTTGTGGCCTACCGTTGCCATCTCTGGCTTCGGAGGTGCCAGAGTCGCTGGGCTCCCGCGCAAAAGTTGGTCATAAGTGCGGTGAGGGCTGCCATGGACTTAGGTTTTTCTTGGCCGAGATGTCAGGCAAGCCACTCGTCACGGACGCTGTGTTTAAAGGCCGCAAGGGCTTGGGCGTCTGGACAATCGACAATTTGGTTCTTTTTAATTAAGAACCTAGTCCAGAGTTTCCAGGCTGACTCTTCGGGTTGCTGGACTATGTGACTAAGGTCAACGACGTCCGGAGGCCGGACATATGTGCCTTGGAAGTTGTCTCTAAAGGTATCTTCCAAATCTTCCCAGCTACCAATAGAGTTTTCTAGGAGGCTATTTAGCTAGTGCCGAGCTAGTCCCTTTAGTTTTAGCAGGAGGTACTTGATGGCATGGAGATCGTCACCGTGGGCCATGTGAATATGGAGAAGAAAATCTTCAATCCAGACCGCAGGATTTGTCTTTCCATCGTATGATTCAATATTTACGGGTTTAAACCCTTCTGGGAACTGGTGCTCCATTACCTCATCGGTGAAGCATAAGGGGTGTGCGGCGCCTCTGTATCGGGCGATGTCACGACGTAGTTTGGATGAAGTCTATATGCGGTTTTCGGCCCGGGTCAGGTTATGCCTGTCGCGCCAGTCCTGATGGTCATCTTCTCACGTTGGGGCACGCCCCCTTGATCCATTGATTGATCTAGCTTGGCCTGCTCTATTGTCCAGGTCCTACCATAGGTCGTAGGTGTATCCTGGAGCCCGTGTCTCTCTGCTTCTATGGCGAGGTGGTGCGGGTTGGTATTTGGCATAGGTGGCCCCTTTATCTCGCCCATGTGGTGGCCGGTCTGGTTCATCGGCACGGTCATGTCTTGACGGTATGGGCTCGAGGGCCTCGTTGTCGAATTGTGGTAGTAGTTGACGCTTCGGTTTACTCTTTACCGGGCGTTGAAGGCCATACTCTTTGGCAGCCAGGACCTGGGTCCATCTGGCGTTGAGTGTATCTTGGTCGGCTTGGAGCTGTTGCTGCTTCTTCTTTAGGCTTCTCGTAGTAGCGATTAGCTGGCGCTTAAAGCGCTCCTATTCGAGTGGTTCCTCTGGCACGATGAAGTCTTCGTTGCCGAGGCTCACATCATCCTCGGAGATTGGTAGATAGTTACTATCCTCCGAGTCCTCGTTCCCGACCGGATCGTCAGGGTTAGCTTTCCCTTCCTCCCAGTCATCCTGTTCAGATGTTGGCTCGACGGGGACTTCAGGGTCTTCGGCGTTCTCCGGGGTGTTATTGTCTCCGGTGCCGGTATTGCTATCTTTTTCACGACGCGATTTTGAGCGGCGCCGCTGACGTCGACTCTTTGGAGGTGCCTCAGCGGGCTTGTCCTCAACCGGATCCTTCCTGCCGTCGTCGTCATCCTCTTTGGGTGTGTCCACAACATACACTTCAGATGTGTAGGTGGCCGTCCAACGTCCGGTGATCGGCGGGTCTTGGCCTTGTTCATCTCCGGCATCGTCATCCATGTGTCGATATCTTCGGAGGCGTAGTCCAGCATGTCGGTTAAATCTTCGACAATGGCTATGAAGTGGGTGGTGGGTGGGACGTAAAATTTCCTGCTGTCAACCCTTAGTCTGGGCTGGGCGTAGTTCGGAAGTGATTCCTCTGTAATGGCAAGGGATCGCATTAAGTCCAGAGCCTTGTTTAAGAGTGAGGTTTGGACGGGGAAATGAGAGTCCGTGGGGCTGGCCGGGGCAAAAGCCTCCTGGCCATGCTTGTTTGGCACGGACTTCGAGAGTTTGGATCTAGAGTCCGGGGGCGAGCTCGGCCTTTCAATGATAGGGGAACCCGGTCTGATTCCGGGTTCGCCGTGGACACAATCGCCTCCGGATCCTTGATAGTGCAGTTTGCAGCGGAGAGTCCGGCGGGCTCCAAACTCCCATCTTCAGACCTGATGGTTTGCCCCGGATCTAAGGCCAGAGCGGTGACCGGGGCCGCGAATCCTTCGAAGATCAAGTCTCCTCGGATATCGAGGACATAGTTTAGGTTTCCAAAACTGATCTGATGACCAGGGGCGTAGCTGTCGATCTGTTCAAGGTGGCCAATCAAGTTGGCACGTAGTGCGAAGCCGCCGAATACGAAAGTTTAGGCAGGGAGGAAAGTCTCCCCTGAAACAGCTTCGTTGTAGATAATCGATCGAGCCATCGAACCTTCTGTCGACAGCACAGTGGAACTCTGAATGAAAGCACCAATGTCGGTGTCAAAACCGACCGATCTCGGGTAGGGGTCCCGAACTATGCATTTGAGGATCGAAGGTAATAGGAGACAAGGGACACGATGTTTACCCAGGTTCGGGCCCTCTTAATGGAGGTAATACCCTACTTCCTGCTTGATTGACTTTGATGAGTATAGGGGTTACAAGAGTTGATCTACCTCGAGATCGTAATGGCTAAACCCTAGATGTCAATCCTGTATGATTTGTCTTAGCCTCTACGGACTAAACCCTTCGGTTTATATAGACACCGGAGGGGCCTAGGGTTATACAGAGTCGGTTTACAGAGAAAGGAAACTATACATCCGGACGCCAAGCTTGCCATCCACGCAAAAGAGAGTCCCATCCGAACACGGGGGAAGGCCTTCCACCTTGTATCTTCACAGCCCATCAATCCGGCCCATGTCACATAGGTCGGATGCCCGAGGACCCCATACTCCAGGACTCCCTCACTCACCCAGTGACAGAAGGGGTAGCGAGGCACGTATGTATCGTTGCTATTAATTAAGGATATTGCTATTAATTAAGGATAACAAGATGGGGTCTATTTCTACATGAATAGATCTTGTCTACATCATGTCACCATTCTTATTGCATTACTCTGTTTCTCCATGAACTTAATACACTAGATGCATGCTGGATAGTGGTCGATGTGTGGAGTAATAGTAGTAGATGCAAAATCGTTTTGGTCTACTAATATTGGACGTTATGCCTATATAATGATCATTGCCTTTGGTATCGTCATGATTATTTGATCTTCTATCAATTGCCCAACATAAATTTGCTTACCCACCGTATGCTATTTTCTCGAAAGAAGCCACTAGTGAAATCTACGCCCCCCCCCCCCCGGGTCTATCTTTTATCATATTGCTTTCCAATCTATTTTTCATCGCTTTTGTTTTCAGATCTATTATTCCAAAAATCCAAAAGATACCTTGTTGCACTTTTTATTTGCATATTTTATTTCGTGTTTTATTCAGATCTATTTATCCAAACTCATACTATTTAATCTATCTTTTTACCGAGGAGGGATTGACAACCCCTCTTACGCGTTGGGTTGCGAGGTTTTGTTCTTTGTGTGTAGGTACCGTTTACATAGTGTTGCTTGGTTCTCCTACTGGTTCGATAACCTTGGTTTCATAACTGAGGGAAATACCTACCGTAGTTGTAAAACATCATCCCTTCCTCTTTGGGGAATACCGATGCGGATACAAGCAATCACGTCGGCGCCCGCTCGACCATGCCTCCCCTGCCTCTGCTCTATTCAAGCGAGAGGTAGGAGATGGCCTGGGCGCTGGGCCCCGTGCCTCAGTGACCCAATGGGCATGCCTCATCCGTTTAAGTGGAGACGGACCCCCGACTCACGTGTCTCAAAGGCGAAGGCGTATCCCACGGCAGCGCCTTCGGCGTCACGTCCTTCGCCCGTGCGGCTGTGCTGCTGGGCTGGCCCAGTTGCACCTTGCTACTAAATCCCACCCAGTGCGCGCTGCCGTCACTGGATTTTGACCCATTAGGTATTTTCCTTTTTCCTTTTTCTTGTTTTTTCGATAGGTTCAAACTTTTCCACATAGCTCATTTGAGATCCAAATTTGATGATTCAAATTTCTTGTGACTCCAGTAATCAAATTCCATTTAATGAGATATAGTGATCATTTTTAGTGTACCTAGTTTACAATGGATCTAATAAATAGGTCATTTTGTACCCCTAAATGAACTTCAAAAATCTATAGGATATTCATTTGAACTCCAAATCCAGTGGAACCAATTTCTAAATGATTCTAAAATCATGCCTAATTTAATGGGTGCTTTCACTCATTTTTATAAAAAGGCATTATGTAAACTTCTTGCAGATCCATAAATCCCTCAATTCCACCTAATTGAAATGTTCAGAAATCCTCGTTGGCCCAAATCCAATGAAACCACTTTTGTTATTTTCATATAACCAGAGATGTCCTAGAAAAGTGGAATCCCTATTTTTAGAGCACTTTTATTTTCTGCCTTGTTGTGTTGCTTATTGTGATTGCTTTCAACGTTAGTTGACAGAATAGATGAAACTTGGAGATGGACCAAGAGGATTGAAGACTTTGCTAAGTCAGGCAAGCAGCCCTTTGACCATGATACACCTCTCTTGTTCATCGATAACTTTCCGTATGAATGATGATGATGTTGATGATGAGCTTGTTATGATCGATGCATTGATGCATACCCGTTGATACTTGCATGTTTGTAGCTCTACCTTGATCTTAGAGGTACGATGATGAATACTAGATGTTGACACATGAGGTTGCATCTATCCCATGATCATCTCCTGGTTGCAATCATTCGAAAACCCCATCTGGTGCCCCTAATGCCCATGGGTGATGTTGAAACTAGGCCACCGCTTGATGAAGAAGTGGTGTACCGAAGCAAGTGATTGTGCGTGCTTTCAAAATGGATTAGATTTAAGGTGTGTCAACCATATCAACCAAACATGTACAACCACACTACCCCTTATGTGACGGGGCGTTATTGATTACCTAGTTCAATACTAACATGGTGCGCACATTACTAGTGATGAGGGTGACGTGTGTTCACTCTTGATACGGGATGGTGCTTGGATAGGCGGCCATGACTATTTTTACAGGGCACCGGACACACCCTTGGTCCCTTCATGTAGATGTGACATTGAATAGGGCAGAGACCCAAGATATTTTATGAATATGACACAAAGACCGAGTACCAATGAGTGGAATCTATGTTAGTGTTGCATAGGGAAAGATAGTGATCGGGTGCTTACCCCGAGTACTTGAGGTACCGCAGGTCATAGATGACAGAAAGCTTCCCGTATTCTTGTGGGTAAAGCGTACAACCTCTATAGAGTGTCAAACTATTTGAATAGACACGTTCATAGTCAAGGATAGTTGGGTGGTGCTTGCTACCTCTTGAGCTTGCGTCGGTTTTTCCCTTGAAGAGGAAAGGGTGATGCAGCAAAGTAGAGTAAGTATTTCCCTCAGTTTTGAGAACCAAGGTATCAATCCAGTAGGAGACAACACGATAAGCCACCCAATACCTGCACAAACAAACACCAACTTGCACCCAACGCGATAAAGGGGTTGTCAATCCCTTCACGATTATTTGCAAAGTGAGATCTGATATAGATGGATAAACGGTAAAGTAATATTTTTGGTATTTTTGGTTTATGGAACAGAAAGTAAAAGATTGCAAAGAAAGTAAATCGAAAACTAAAATTGTAGATCAAAAACTTATATGATGGAAAATAGACCCGGGGGGCATAGGTTTCACAAGAGGCTTCTCTCAAGATAGAAATTCTTATGATGGGTGAACAAATTACTGCCGAGCAATTGATAGAAAAGTGCAAAGTTATGACGATACACTACTGCAGGATACTGCTAATGCGACACTACGATTAGAGACCCTTTGCCGAAACTGTGTGTGATGCAATAATCGCAAATGGTGGTGTAAAAAACCATGAAAAAAGGTGCAAAATGTTTGTGATGGCGGAGCCATCAAACACGGTTCAGATTTTAGTTGCATGTGCGATGCAGGGCACACAGTTAATCCATTCCAACTGTTTGCAATGAGGCAGAACAACAGAAACGGGCAGCCATATCAATGTGTGTGCGATGCAGGACACATGGTTAATCCATTCGAACTGTTTGCGATTAGGTAGAACAACAGAAACAGGCAGCCATATCAATGTGTGTGTGATATACGGAATACGATTCACTTGGACGAACTGTTTTTGATTAGGGAACACAACAGAAACGGTTTAACTTAACAAGATGTGTGTGATATGCGACATATAGTTCACATGGATGAACTGTTTGCAATGAGCCAAAAGAACACAAACGAGTCGTGTAAACAAGAGGTGTGTGATACATGGCGAACATCTGACTCGGATGAACTGTTTGCAATGAGAAATTACAACACAGACGATCAATACAGTTAGTTCGTGTGCGATTCTGTGTGTACAAAAAACTTTAAAAAATGCAAATTAGTTGCTTGTGGCTAGGAGTATCGCACATGATGTGTCTGCGAGTACTCGTGTGCGATGATTATTATGTTAGACATATGTTTCCTTATGTTAACATGTGTGTGAATTTGCAATATGGATAGTTAGTATGCAAATGCCTTCTGGACATCAGGCACACGCTTAAACTCAATGAACTATGTACGATACTAATACTTTCCATGAAAACTTATGAACATGGGTAACAACATTTGAGTAACATATATATAGTGGTTACACTATTTGACAAAAGGTGGATATTCGTAACACGGTTTTGACAACCATATAGTCCATATCTACATACTTAACATAGTAACAACTATCACATTTTAAGAGGCTAAGGGCCAACAACCATATGGTCCACAAATACATACTTAACATATATAGTAACATCTAGCACATTTTAAGAGGCTGAGGACCAACAACCACAACTATTTATTGGAAGCAGCTTGATCATGGCGACTCGACATCTCGTCAATGAAAAGGAAGAGCCTTCCTGTGCCTTGGTAGAGCATGAGTAGAACAGTGTCTCCAATTTTCCAATATGGATGCATTGCCACAAGAAGCGAGAACTTGTTAATTTGAATGGTTCCATTTCTGCGGGAAATGCAGTACCTTTGCAATCACTTTAGCGTTATTAGCAGGAACAAGTGTAATTCGACCATGCTGGGAAATCGATCCAGGAACTGCTACAGGGGGCAATTTCTGTTGACATGTAGAATAAAAACAAATTATAACATATCTTTGAAGATACATATAGTTTACGAGCATCAACATTAAAATAAGACTTTTTACCAGCGTTTTGTGCACACAATTGGTCTTGTTCGGTGTGTGCACCATAGGTCTAATTAATTCCATCCAAAATCCAGTGTTCATACGTTGTGCTATCTCTGTCAGATTATCAACAAAGTTTATGACATGCTTCAAGTCCTTCTAGTGAAATTTGGTACGCTTAGTAACATACATATCATTCACTATGCATCCAACATATCCTGCTTAAAAAGTGGAAAGGTATTATCTATTCAGAACATGCCAGAAGCATATATAGTGTGCATAAATTGGTAAATAGAATTTGTTATTGCCTAGGAACGGATTCAGAATATGAAATCACAATTGGTTTCTTAAATAGTGACCAATTAGTCAGAACAAATACCCCAATTTTGCTAACTAATATGACAGCATGGAGAAAGTTGAAAGGACACTAACCTCGATCAACCTTGATCGGCTGATGACATTGGGGAAGTAAACATCCATGTTAATTAGACCAGGCTGTGGTGCACGCACTAGAATTTTATTGCCAGCTTTTAGTTCATAACACTTAGACATTTTTCTCCAAAGGTCTGCACTAAAATACAAGTGACCATCTTTATCAAGTTTTACGCTAACCATCATTGTAAATCCATGCTGCGTTGTCAATATGACATCCTGGGAGTCATCAAGTAAAGCCCAAGATTTCCTTCTACTCCTATTCTTGCAAAGCAAGGGATGCACTGCTTGAAATGAAAATTAAGATCATAAATTAGATATATTGAAATAACAGAGCAAGATGCAAATATGGGAGTAACTGATAGAACAGATCAATATATAGATGAAAGCAAAGTACAAAAATATAGAATTAAAAATAGATAATGTAACAAAAATTCGATGCAAATATATAGATAATGTAGCAAAAGACGGTATATGTTCACAAATTTAGGCCATGCCGACCATGGTAGGTTGAGATTGAACATCCCGAGCATTCCCTGAAGTCATCCTGAATGGTGAGATATAACTTCGTTTACGACTGGCCACGACCACAGTTGCCCGATTTGTGCTCGCACTGTGGACACATGAATGAACGCCAACGAATCAACTAGAATAAAAATGATTCCACGGTGATTTCCGTCGGTTGATTAACAGCGACGGACAGACTGCGATAAGAGATGTGTGAATATTTTGCTAAGTTGATTACCTTCTCCATGAGAAAAATCCCCGGCCCAATCCCACAGAAAACCCCAGTCGACCAGAGTCTAGAATGTCAGTCCAGATAGGCGGCGGAAAGCGGTAGGGGCAAAATCCCGTGCCGTTTGGAGTGCGACCTACGCCCGCCGCCAACAGCCGTCGAGCTTAGGGTGCAGAGTTGCAGAGAAGTCCGCGGTGAGTGAGTGGGGACGAAGTGGGCGAGGGTTTTCTTTTTTTTCCTTCTGCATGTGTCAGTGAACACACACGGTTCGCAGAGGTGACGGAGATGAATCGTGTGCGATGGTAAATCATCGAGATTGAATGGGAGTCCAAATTTCCTTTGTCTGCCATGGTATGGCCTCACCGTGCCCTGGTAAAAATGTCGCCATGCATGCCTTTCATAAATTGAACCATCACCGAGAAGTTTCATGGTTTCAAGGGGGAAATCACCAAGATTGAAGGGGGGTCCAAATTTCCTTTGTCCTTTGTCCACTAGTTTTTTTCTATGATGAACATACAACTTGCAAATCACTGTGTTCAAATTTGGCACTTTTCCGGGTTCATTTGCCATATTTAGGGGATTATGTGCATTTCCTGGGCATTAATGCACATAATTCAAGTTCAAACAATCGATGCATGAAAGGGTGCACAAGAACGGCCTGGAAAACCATGATTGTGCCATTTAGTAAATTCTCATGCCCTTTACAAGGAATGGACAGATATTTTGATGAAATGTGTGGCAATAGTCAACCACAAATGTTTTTTTGTTGGGTTTTCAACTATAGAAAAAATGAAATAAATGCTTGAAAAATATGATGCCTCGCATTGTGCCATGGTATGACCTCACCATGCCCTGCTAAAAATTTGAGAAGGTTCGGTTTATGTCATCATGCATGCCCTTCATAAATCGAACCATCACCGAGGAAGTTCCATGCTTTCGAGAGGGAAACCCCAAGATTGAAGGTGAATCTAAATTTCCGTCCTAGTTTGTCATTCAGTTTTTTCCAATGATCAATATACCGCCTCAAATGCAACATGTTCAAATTTGACATTTTTCCAGGGTCATTTACCATATTTATGGGATTATGTGCATTTTCTAGGCATTAATGGACATAATTCAAATTCGAACAATCGGTGCATGAAATGGTGCACAAGAAAGATCTGAAAAACCATGCTTGTGTTATTTAGTACATTCTCACGCCTTTTACAAGGAATGGGCGGATATTTCAAGGAAATGTGTGGCAATAGTCAACCATAAACTCGTCGTTTACTCGGTTAACAACTATACAAAAAATAAAACACATGGTTGGAAAACACGACGCCTGGCATGGTGCCATGGTATGGCCTCACCATGCCCTGGTAAAAATTGGAGAATGTTTTCCTTATGTCGTGATGCACGCCTTTCATAAATCGAACCATCACCGAGGAAGTTTCATGGTTTCGAGGGGGATATCACCAAGATTGAAGGGGCATCCAAATTTCCTTTGTCCTTTGTCCACGAGTTTTTTTCTAGATGAACATACAACGTGCAAATCATCATGTTCAAATTTGGCACTTTTCCGGGTTCATTTGCGAATATTTAGGGGATTATGTGCATTTCCTGGGCATTAATGCACATAATTCAAGTTCAAACAATCGGTGCATGAAAGGGTGCACAAGAACAGCCTGGAAAACCATGCTCGTGCCATTTAGTAAATTCTCATGCCTTTTACAATGAAGGGACAGATATTTCGATGAAATATGTGGCAATAGTCAACCACAAATGTTTGTTTATTGGGTTTTCAACTATAGAAAAAATGAAATAAATGCTTGAAAAACATGACACCTGGCATGGTGTGCCATGGTATGACCTCACCATGCCCTGGTAAAAATTTGAGAAGGTTTGGCTCATGTCGTCATGCACGCCCTTCATAAATCGAACCATCACCAAAGAAGTTAGATGATTTCGAGAGGGAAATCACCAAGATTGAAGGGGAATCCAAATTTTCTTCGTTCTTTGCCCTGGAGTTTTTTCAACGATGAACATACACCCTGCAAATTACCGTGTTCAAATTTGGCATTTTTCCGGGCTCATTTACCATATTTAGGGGATTATGTGCATTTTCTAGGCATTTAGCACATATAAATCCAACCCAGCTACAGGTGCACGGGTGTGATGTGAGGGACATGGATGGCCGTTCGATCGGGGTCCATCCTACGGTGCACACGCGTGATCCGCGTGGCTGGGGTTCCGGCCAATCATAACACAACACACAATAGGCTCGACGCACACTGTTCCCGAAAGTGGCGCAGATGAACCGTGTGCGATAATGAACGAGCAAAATTTTAAGGGAAGCCAAATTTCTGTTGTCGTTTGTCGTTGAGCTCTTGAATACCACCGCACTGTACGGCTGCCCGGTGCCTCCATCCCAGAGCTCTCTCCAAGCGTCATCCATGGCACCGCGGCGCAAAGTAACTGGTAACGAAGCGATGGCATCCCACCGCGTCGCGTTCCTCGCGGCCCAAGACCGCACACATGGTAAGGAAGCGATGGCATCTCGCCGTGCCGAGTTCATTGCCGCTGGCAGCCAGACAGTTTCATGGGTGGACTTTGAGGCTACCATGGCCGAATGGGAGGTGGATCTAGAGGCGGCCAAAGCTGCACAGAAGGAGCGGAAAAGGTAGAAAGCAGTCAATAAAAAAGAGTCCCGCCGCCGCAAGAAAAAAGAGGCCGCACGCCGTGGTGAGGAGAGCTTGGCAGAGATCGAAGCACGGTGGGCTGCCGCCTACAAGGCCGCGAAGGAGAACATCGGCGTCTAGCCAGCATGCCCTAATGATAGCATGTGAGAAGTAGTTTAAGTTTGTAGTATTAGAGCAAATTATCAGTAGTACTTTAAGTTTGTAGTATTAACGTACAATGTCGGTAAGAGCATCCTTTGAGGACTTTGAGCGTTGATTAGCATGTGTGCCCGTGTGCGTTTTTTTGCGTTAATCATTAGAAGATCATAAAAACACACGGTTTCTATGTCGTACCTGTCTGCGTTTTTTTGCATTAATGATCCATAAGTCCGTTACCTATGCGACATTTCCTAATAAACTAGGCATACCATTGACCAAAAAAATCAACTACACGTTACGTGCTTCATCTGTGTTGTGTGTTTCCCCCGCCCAAGTTTCAAGTTTCGCAGCGAAATTTTCATTAGGCGCATGATTTCAGAATTTATTCCTCCAAGCACATCCCCACCCTCAGTATCCCCCCTCGTGCCTCCCCCTACCTGCATCTCAAACCACCGGCGCCGCAACCACAGCTTCAACCACAACTATGTTCTGCTCGGATCCAGTCAGGTAACCCACTGACCTCTATCACGGCCCCGGCTTGATTGCTTAAATGGCGCCTGCGAAACATCCTCATGCCTCCAAATCTCCACCGCCAGGAGCTGGTGGTGGTCCATGGCGTGATGGCCGCTGTGCATGTTGACCTGGAGGAACACCTTGCCTCCGCCACCATTGTCGACGTGGTGCAGGATCTGGCCCGGAAGAAGTGCCCCAATGACTACCCCCAGGACTTAACAGGTAAGATCTGACCAACTAAATCTTACCAATACCACTTGCAACGGCTATGATTTGTACGGTTGATGTATTAAGCATGTTCATGCCTTGTTTATTTCAATACTGCACACTGTGCGATGTTCAAATATTACCGTGTCCAGCTCAATTTCACCAATACTAGCAACAAACTTACAATACATGACTCAGGATATCACTAGAGATGCTACCCATTTGCTATTTTTAGTGGATGCTCACCCTGTTGTACTTAACATGCCTGTCCATGTACTAACGCAGGGTCATAACGGCCGATGCTATCATTTGCCGTTGAGGTTAGCTGCACCCCATGTCTTACAGTATTTCACATCATTTGTGCAATTGCAGTTTAACTTCTACCATTTACTGGTTGCTTGTAGGTACACGTGCCAGTGGTACTGATCCACGCTTCGACCCGGAGGAATAGCTCGCCTCCGCCGTCGCTGACTTTGGGCGGGCTCTGGCCAACAGGAAGTGGCCCAGCAACTACCTCTTAGGACTTACCAAGTATGTACTCACTAGTTCAATCTTACCAATACCAGTTGTAATTAATGGCTATGTTCTGTTCGGTCGATGTATTAAGCTGTTCTAGTAAACATGCCTAACACGTTTTAGCTACTTTGCCTACCTTTTTATAGACATATGAGCCATTCTCTGCTCTAGCAGTACCTGCCTTGTGATGTTTAACTATGGCAATTGCATTTTTATCAGTACCGGTTTCAATGTCTATTAAGCCCGTTGCAATTAACAGTTGAATCCATTTTTAAACAATTGTATTTCAATGGCTACAAACTTACAAAACATGACTTAGGATGTTGTTAAGCCTATTGCAATTAATAGTTGTATCCATTTTTTAATCTATCCATTTGCTACCATGCTACTCTCTGCAATGAAGATATACTAGAGATGCTGCCCATTTGCTATTTTTGGTGGATGCTAACCCTGTTGTACTTAACATGCATGTACATGTACTTACGCAGGGTCATAATGGCCGATGCTATTGTTTGCCATCGAGGTTAGCTGCATCCCATGTCTTATAGTATTTCACATCATTTGTGCAATTGCAATTTAACTTTTACCATTTACTGGTTGCGTGTAGGTACACATGTCAGTGGCACTGATCCATGCTTTGACCTGGAGGAACAGCTCGCCTCCACCGCCGCTGACTTTGGGCGGGCTCTGGCCAAGATGAAGTGCCCTAGCAACTACCTCTCGGGACTTACCAAGTATGTACTCACCAGTTCAATCTTACCAATACCAGTTGCAATTAATGGCTATGTTCTGTACAGTCGATATATTAAGCATGTTGTAGTAAACATGCCTAACACGTTTTAGCTATTTTCCCTACCTTTTTATAGACAACTGGGCCGTTATCTGCTCTGGCAGCACCTGCCCTGTGATGTTTAACTCTGCCAATTGCATTTTTATCAGTACTAGTTTCAATGGTCATTAAGCTTGTTGCAATTAACAGTTGTATCCATTTTTAAAGAGTTGTATTTCAATGGCTACAAACTTACAAAACATGAATTAGGATGTTGGTAAGCCTGTTGCAATTAACAGTTGTATCCTTTTTTTAATCCGTCCCTTTGCTACCGTGCTACTCTTTCGCAATGAAGATATCACTACAGATGTTGTCGTTTTATTACCATTTGCTATTTTTGGTGGATGTTAACCCTGTTGTAGTTAACATTGGCTTCCATGTACTTACACAGGGCTACAATGGGCGATGATGTTGTCTGCCATCGAGATTAGCTGCATCCCATGTCTTATACACCATCTATTCCTAAATATGAGTATTTTTAGAGATTCCAATATAGACTACATAAGGAGCAAAATGAGTGAATCTAGATTCTAATCTGAACTATATCTATAATTCTATATACATCTGTATGTAGTTCATATTGAAATCTCAAAAAAATACTTGTACTTAGGAACATAGGTAGTTGTATTTTACATCATTTGTGCAATCTCAGTTTAGCTTCTAACATTTACTGGTCGCTTGTAGGTACATATATGAGTGGTATTGATCCACGCTTCGGTCCCTTTTGCGTATGGGGCAATGAGATATTCATGAAGAAGCGTCAAGTGAGGAAACTAAGAAAGATTGTTAGGCGAATTAAATGGGTGATTGGAATTAAGCTCTTTATTTACACTTTGTCCAAGACAACAATGAACTTTAGGATGGTAAGTAATGTGTTGCCTTTTCCCCTGCCCACAACAAGTTACTCTACTAGACCTCAGTATCTGATATTTTTCTCTTTTCAGTGGTTTTTGAAGCTATTTACTGATGATTACCTTGCAAACTACATGACCGGAGTGGAGGCAACTAAGGTTAAAGTATATAATTCGTGCTACCATGATTATGCTCTAGAAGTCTTCCTGAAGGCGATGAAGGATGGTGATACGTCTCCAACATATCTATAATTTTTTATTGTTCCATGCTAATATATTATCTATTTTGGATGTTAATGGGCTTTATTATACACTTTTATATTATTTTTGGGACTAACCTATTAACCTAGAGCCCAGTGCCAATTTCTGTTTTTTCCTTGTTTTTAAGTATCGCAGAAAAGGAAAATCAAACGGAGTCCAATTGACCTGAAACTTCACGTAGATCATTTTTGGACCAGAAGAAGCCCACGGAGTACCAGAGGTGGGCCAGAAGAGTCCCGAGGCCACCACGAGGGTGGGGGCGCGCCCTACCCCCCTGGGCACGCCCCCTGCCTCGTGGCCGCCTTGTGGCCCCCCTGACCGACTTCTTTCGCCTATATATATCAACATACCCTAGAAACATCGGGGAACAGAATAGAACGGAAGTTCCACCGCTAGAAGCCTCCATAGCCACCGAAAACCAATCTAGACCATTTCCTGCACCCTGCCGAAGGGGGAATCCCTCTCCGGTGGCCATCTTCATCATCCCGGCGCTCTCCATGATGAGGAGGGAGTAGTTCACCCTCGGGGCTGAGGTATGTACCAGTAGCTATGTGTTTGATCTCTCTCTCTCTCTCGTGTTCTTCAAGTGGTATGATCTTGATGTATCGTGAGCTTTGCTATTATAGTTGGATCCTATGATGTTTCTCCCCCTCTCTCTCTTGTGATGGATTGAGTTTTCCCTTTGAAGTTATCTTATCGGATTGAGTCTTTAAGGATTTGGCAACACTTGATGTATGTCTTGCACATGCTTATCTGTGGTGACAATGGGATATCATGTGATCCACTTGATGTATGTTTTGGTGATCAACTTGCGAGTTCCGCGACCTTGTGAACTTATGCATAGGGGTTGGCACACATTTTCGTCTTGACTCTCTGGTAGGAACTTTGGGGCACTCTTTGAAGTTCTTTGTGTTGGTTGAATAGATGAATCTGAGATTGTGTGATGCATATCGTATAAACATACCCACGGATACTTGAGTGACATTGGAGTATCTAGGTGACATTAGGGTTTTGGTTGATTTGTGTCTTCAGGTGTTATTCTAGTAAGAACTCTATGATAGACTGAACGGAAAGAATAGCTTCGTGTTATTTTACTACGAACTCTTGAATAGATCGATCAGAAAGGATAACTTTGAGGTGGTTTTGTACCCTACAATAATCGCTTCGTTTGTTCCCCGCTATTAGTTACTTTGGAGTGACTCTTTGTTGCATGTTGAGGGATAGTTATATGATCCAATTATGTTATTATTGTTGAGAGAACTTGCACTAGTGAAAGTATGAACCCTAGGCCTTGTTTCCTAGCATTGCAATACAGTTTGTGCTCACTTTTACCACTTGCTACCTTGATGTTTTTATATTTTCAGATTACAAAAACCATTATCTACTATCCATATTCACTTGTATCACCATCTATTTGCCGAACTAGTGCACCTATACAATTTACCATTGTATTGGGTGTGTTGGGGATACAAGAGACTCTTTGTTATTTGGTTGCAGGGTTGCTTGAGAGAGACCATCTTCACCCTACGCCTCCCACGGATTGATAAACCTTAGGTCATCCACTTGAGGGAAATTTGCTACTGTCCTACAAACCTCTGCACATGGAGGCCCAACAACGTCTACAAGAAGAAGGTTGTGTAGTAGACATCAAGCTCTTTTCTAGCGCCGTTGCCGGGGAGGTTAGTGCTTGAAGGTATATCTTTAGATCTTGCATTCGAATCTTTTTGTTTCTTGTTTTATCACTAGTTTAGTCTATAAAAGAAAATTGCAAAAACTGGAATTGAGTTTGCCTCATACGCTTCATCTTTTTAATATCTTTCGTGAGAATGATGGAAAGGAAAATTGTGCTCAAGTGCTAGAAGAAGAAGTCTATAAAATGTTTGGCACTAAATCATTGAATGATGAGCATGATTGCTATGTTATTAGTATATACTCTTTGAATATCCATAGTACAAATGATGATTGAACTATTCATGATGAAAATATCTCTTATAAGCATGTCGATTTTTGTGGAGTGCATAGAGTTTGCAAGTACATACCAAACAGGGAAGATAGATTCTGCAAGAGGCATAAGTATTTGGAAACTAAATGGTTACAAGAAAGGCTAGATGTTAGTGCTGAAAATTTAAAATATATTAGCCATACTTGTGAACTTTGCAATGAACATGGTCATTTAAATATCAAATGCAAATTGTTTCATGATCGAATCATGTCCAAAAATTGTGATGACTTGATTTTCCTTGCACATCATAATGAACTTAGTTTGCTTTTGGGTTATGAAGAAATGAAATGTCAAACTAAGCTTATTCCAGAATATAACCTCGAGAAATTCCTCATTATTGATCTAGAAGAAATTTATATGTATTGTGTGGTGAATTGCATTGAAAACCCTTATATTGCCAATTACATAAAGAAAAGAAAAAAATAGAGGATGAAGAGAATACTAATTAAAGGGAAGAGGCTTCCCAATATCCTCCTATTATTTCTTATGATGAATCAGGTAATGAGGAGGAGCCTTCTATTCAACCAATCTCATTAATAAGGAGCTCCAAAAAGAGGGATAAACCCACACATGATGTGAAGAAGAAAAATAAAAGACGGAGAAGCAAAGGTAGAAAGGTATCCCTCCCAAATGATGTTGCTCGTACTACTCATTGTGATGATGATAATTGCTATACTATCGGTGCTATCCATACTATTAATGATAAGATCGATTATGCTTATGATATGAAAAAGCCCAAGCTTGGGGATGATATGTTTGATGAAGATGATGTTTTTGAGAATGTATTTGCTGAAATTAATGTTAGTCCCTAGCTTGGGGAAGCTATGTTTAATGAAGATGATATTTTTAGTCTGCCAAGTTTTGATATGAAAATTTATTATGATGATAGCATGCCTCCTACTTATGATGATTATAATTATGAAAGTGGATTTGGAGAGGTCATGACTTTATTTAGTAATGATTCCACTATCTTGGAAGAGGTTTCAATCGATTATGATGAGAACAAAGTTGCTATCTATGATGATTATTGTGATGACACTTATGCTATAAAAAGTAGTGATGATTATATTTATAAAACTTGTCATGATTATGATTACCCTTTTTCTGAATATTACTCTTTTAATGTGGAAACAATTTATAGTATTCGAGTTTCTTATGATACTCCCACTATTCCGAATGAGAAGAATTTTGCTTATGCGGAGAGTAGTAAAATTTCTATGCAAGTAGATCATGAAAAGAATGCTTTAGGTGCTGGTTATATTGTTGAATTCATTCACGATTCTACTGAAAATTATTATGAGGGAGGAATATATGCTTGTAGGAATTGCAATAATATCAAGTTTCCTCTCTATGTGCTTAAAATTTTAAAATTATGCTTGTTTTGCCTTCCTATGCTAGTTGATTATTGTTTCCATAAGTTGTTTTCTCACAAAATCCCTATGCATAGGAAGTGGGTTAGGCTTAAATGTGCTAGTCATATTCTTCATGATGCTCTCTTTATGTTTCAATTCTTATCTTTTATGTGAGCATCATTGAAATCATCATGCCTAGCTAGGGGCGTTAAACGATAGCGCTTGTTGGGAGGCAACCCAACTTTATTTTTGTTCCTTGCTTTTTGCTCCTGTTTAGCAATAAATAATTTATCTAGCCTCTGTTATGATTGAGTTCTTATGTTTTAATTAGTTTTTGTGCCAAGTAGAACCGCTGGGAAGACTTGGGGAAGGTCTTTGTGATCATGCTGTAAAAAACAGAAACTTTAGCGCTCACGAGATTTGCTGCCATTTTTTACTGGAGAGTGCTATTTAGTTAATTATTTTTGCAGATGATTAATAGATAAATTCCTCACGTCCAGCAATTTATTTTAGAATTTTTGGGGTTCGAGAAGTTTGCGTTAGTTACAGATTACTACAGACTGTTCTGTTTTTGACAGATTCTGTTTTTCGTGTGTTGTTTGCTTATTTTGATGAATATATGGCTAGTAAAAGAGTTTATAAACCATAGAGAAGTTGGAATACAGTAGGTTTAACACCAATATAAATCAAGAATGAGTTCATTACAGTACCTTGAAGTGATGTTTTGTTTTCTTTCGCTAACGCAGCTCACGAGATTTTCTATTTAAGTTTTGTGTTGTGAAGTTTTCAAGTTTTGGGTAAAGATTTGATGGATTATGAAACAAGGAGTGGCAAGAGCCTAAGCTTGGGGATGCCCAAGGCACCCCAAGGTAATATTCAAGGACACCAAAAAGCCTAAGTTTGGGGATGCCCCGGAAGGCATCCCCTCTTTCGTCTTTGTTCATCGGTAACTTTACTTGGAGCTATATTTTTATTTACCACATGATATGTGTTTTGCTTGGAGCGTCATTTTATTTTATTTTGTTTTGCTTGCTGTTTGAATAAAATACCAAGATCTTAAATTATTAAATGTTAGAGAGTCTTCACATAGTTGCATAATTATTCGACTACTCATTGATCTTCACTTATATCTTTCGAAGTAGTTTGTCATTTGCTCTAGTGCTTCACTTATATCTTTTAGAGCACGGCGGTGGTTTTATTTTATAGAAATAATTGATCTCTCATACTTCACTTATATTATTTTGAGAGTCCTTTAGAACAACATGGCATTATAAAAACTTTCATATAAGTGCATTGAATACTAAGAGAAGTTTGATACTTGATGATTGTTTTGAGATATGGAGATGGTGATATTAGAGTCATGTGATACGTCTCCAACGTATCTATAATTTTTGATTGCTCCATGCTATATTATCTACTGTTTTGGACATTATTGGGCTTTATTATCCACTTTTATATTATTTTTGGGACTAACCTATTAACCGGAGGCCCAGCCCAGAATTGCCGTTTTTTGCCTGTTTTAGGGTTTCGAAGAAAAGGAATATCAAATAGGGTCCAAATGGAATGAAACCTTCGGGAACGTGATTTTCTCAACAAACAAGACACGGGAGAATTGGAGCCTACGTCAAGGCACAAGAGAGGAGGCCACGAGGTAGGGGGGCGCACCCACCCCCACCAGGCGCGCCCTCCACCCTCGTGGGCCCCCTGTTGCTCCACCGACGTACTCCTTCCTTCTATATATATCCACGTACCCCCAAACGATCAGAACAGGAGCCAAAACCTAATTCCACCGCCGTAACTTTCTTTATCCACGAGATCCCATCTTGGGGCCTGTTCCGGAGCTCCGCCGGAGGGGGCATCGATCACGGAGGGCTTCTACATCAACACCATAGCCCCTCCGATGAAGTGTGAGTAGTTCACCTCAGACCTACGGGTCCATAGTTAGTAGCTAGATGGCTTCTTCTCTCTTTTTGGATCTCAATAAATGTTCTCCCCCTCTCTTGTGAAGATTTATTCGATGTAATCTTCTTTTTGCGGTGTGTTTGTTGAGACTGATGAATTGTGGGTTTATGATCAAGTCTATCTATGAATAATATTTGAATCTTCTCTGAATTCTATTATGTATGATTGGTTATCTTTGCAAGTCTCTTCGAATTATCAGTTTGGTTTGGCCTACTAGATTGATCTTTCTTGCAATGGGAGAAGTGCTTAGCTTTGGGTTCAATCTTACGGTGTCCTTTCCCGATGATAGTAAGGGCAGCAAGGCACGTATTGTATTGTTGTCATCGAGGATGACAAGATGGGGTTTTCTTCATATTGCATGAGTCTATCCCCTCTACATCATGTCATCTTGCTTAAGGCGTTACTCTGTTTTTAACTTAACTAGCGTTGTGTCCCGCGCATTTGCGCGGCTAGTCTAACTAAATATTTTGTATGAATTCCTATTATTTTTATTATTGGTTATAAATTTCAGGTGTAGTCGATTATTGTTTAATTTAACTTGCGACTATGTTTATGTTGTTATAATATTTTATTTTGAATATAAAGAAATATTGTAGTTAAATGTCCCTCTAGTGGAATCTAATAGAAACTACCAATCTATTATATTAGGTTTTTAATAAGAGCCTTTGTATGTCACAACATGCCTCTATTGGCATTTACATTGTTCTAAGAGTTAAATGTCCCTCTATAACATGTTGATTTTAACTAACAATTTGCTAAGAGTTACCTAATCTTTACACTCTCTTCATCTATCTACCTCATCACCGGAGGTATATGTATGACAATTATTACTTTTTATTTACAATCGGATGCCTTTATATGGATTTACATGTCTTCTCATTTTAATCTAACTATCTTTGCGCTTTACCTTGTAAGGTATTACAATTTTCTGTGTATTATTATTGAAATTACCAAGACATAATAATGAATGTAGCCACAACAATATTAGAATATGTGAGAACATACCATATATTCTGCAGCTAGAAGAGGCGATTGTACTCCTGGTGGATCAAACTATAGGTTTTCCATTATTTCCGAGCAAGGTAGATTATTCACTTTGTTGGAGATGGAACACTTCTATTGATGTGAGACCTCTGGAATAACTTAAAACACAGATGAATATTATTCATTAGACTGTGTGTGTGTGTGACAAAGTTTGTGTGTATGCACGTACATTGATGTTGTACTCTTTATTTTCTGAAAATATAATTTTGATAATTTACATGTTAAAATAAACTTAGAAATTAATATTTCATGTACTCTAGAAAAAATGCATTCCATATTCCTAAATGATGTGACAATTTTTTTTCAATAATGTGATTATATGAGCATGCTTTATCGGCTTGTATGTCATCATGTGGCTTATTTCCTTTTTTTGCCTTTTGTATTTTTTCAATTATCTATTATCTAACCACCTAATTTAAAGTAGCATAGATCAATTTCTTACATTACATACCATGTAGTGCATGTGACTTATTTCCTAATCCTATGACATGCACTATTAACTGAGATTTGTTATTAGTAACATCAGTAAATTCTGCTCACAGGCCATATAACGCACCTAGATCGGATGGACTTCTATTGTGGTCAATTCTGATACAAACTCAATACAAGCAAATATATGTCTTTTATGTTTATCATTAAATATTGTCCGTGTAATTAGGACCAATTATGCAATCAACACAAACGAATATATTTTTTTCTAATGGAGGTGAATATTTATAGTATGAAAATGTATGTAGCAAATCAGTTTTGCGCCCGCTGGACACCAACACGCGTGTAATGTTTCTAAACGAAAGACAAAGTGTGTAACGTGCTTGGAGTACATTTCTTCCAACGGAGCAATTATTTACACTGACTACACATTATATATTGTTTTTTTAGATGTACACACATTGTATATTGCTAACGCTAGCTAGTTTATGATCCTTCAATTTGCAAAAAAAAAGACGCTAGCTAGTTTGATCCTAGTCCTAGCCGGACACATGCACGTGTCCAGGTACAACTTTTTTGAAACATGTGTAGGTTCGTGTACAATTCCGAGTTTGTTTCCTAGCCGGACATAGGCACTTGTGCCTCCATGATTTGTTTGAGCGGTCAAAATCATGGGTTGACTCCTGGTAGTACTATGCTGGCTGTATATATAATGTGCACATGTATAGCTTTTTTTTTGACAAGACACATGTTTAGCTTCCTCATGTACCTGCATGCCTCCAAATCAAATCAAATAAAGATGCACGTACGTGCTTGAGTCATATGCCCAAGGAAGTGATATGCTGACATCATTAGAAGATTTATGTCCAGACTCCTGCCTATCTTGAATTATAGTAGTATTTGCTGCCTAGGTGCAGTCGTCTCCAATACAATTTCCTTTTTTTTATCTGATAGTGTTGTACGTATTCATCTCATGTGGTTGATATTTTTAGATGTGTCACGTACTACTACTACATGATTCTCTTTTTAGATCAAGTCATGGACATGACGGACCGCACTTCACATCCTAGATATATGCACGTGACAGCCTTTCCCTTCCTAAATATATGTACGTGTCAGCCTTCACATCTAATATATGCCTATACACAATATTTGTATGTAACGTAATATTCTCAAATCTTAGCCATCCATAGTTTAAAATTAATGGTTGAGATAATTTAACGTATGTGGTTAAACGTGATGGCTTGTTTGACTCTTGTTTTAATTATATAATAGATACTCTAGATGCATGCTGGATAGCGGTTGATGAGTGGAGTAATAGTAGTAGATGCAGGCAGGAGTCGGTCTACTTGTCTCAGACGTGATGCCTATATACATGATCATACCTAGATATTCTCATAACTATGCTCAATTCTGTCAATTGCTCAACAGTAATTTGTTCATCCACCGTAGAATACTTATGCTCTCGAGTGAAGCCACTAGTGAAATCTATGGCCCCCGGGTCTATCTTTATCATATTGATCTCCTACTACTTAGTTATTTCCTTTGCTATTTACTTTGCCTTTATTTTACTTTGCATATTTTATCATAAAAATACCAAAAATATTATCTTATCATATCTATCAGATCTCACTCTCGTAAGTGGCCCTATAAGGATTGACAACCCCTATTTGCGTTGGTTGCGAGGATTTATTTGTTTTGTGCAGGTGCGAGGGACTCGCGCGTAGCCTCCTACTGGATTGATACATTGGTTCTCAAAACTGAGGGAAATACTTACGCTACTTTGCTGCATCATCCCATCCTCTTCGGAGAAAACCAACGCAGTGCTCAAGAGGTAGCAAGAAGGATTTCTAGCGCCGTTGCCGGGGAGGTCTACGCAAAAGTCAACATACCAAGTACCCATCACATACCCTTATCTCCCGCATTACATTATTTGCCATTTGCCTCTTGTTTTCCTCTCCCCCACTTCACCCTTGCCGTTTTATTTGCCCTCTCTCTCTCTATCCTCCCTCTCTATTTGCCTCTTTTTGTTCCCTTGCTTTTTGTTTGCTTGTGTGTTAGTTTGCTTGCTTGTCACGATGGCTCAAGATAATACTAAATTGTGTGACTTCACCAATACCAACAACAATGATTTTATTAGCACTCCGATTGCTCCTTTTACCGATGCTGAATCTTGTAAAATTAATACTGCTTTGTTGAATCTTGTCATGAAAGATCCGTTCTCTGGCCTTCCTAGTGAAGATGCCGCTATCCATCTTAATAGCTTCGTTGATTTATGTGATATGCAAAAGAAGAAAGATGTGGATAATGATATTGTTTAATTAAAGCTATTTCCTTTTTCGCTTAGAGATCATGCTAAAGCTTGGTTTTCGTCTTTGCCTAAAAATAGTATTGATTCCTGGAATAAGTGCAAAGATGCTTTTATCTCTAAGTATTTTCCTCCCGCTAAGATCATCTCTTTTAGAAACGATATTATGAATTTTAAGCAACTTGATCATGAACATGTTGCACAAGCTTGTGAGAGAATGAAATTAATGATACGTAATTGCCCTACTCATGGTTTAAATTTGTGGATGATTATACAAAAATTTTATGCCGGATTGGATTTTGCTTCTAGAAATCTTTTAGATTCGGCCGCGGGAGGCACTTTTATGGAAATCACTTTAGGAGAAGATACTAAACTCCTAGATAATATTATGGTTAATTATTCTCAATGGCATACTGAATGATTTACTAATAAAAAGGTGCATGCGATAGAAGAAATTAATGTTTTGAGTGGAAAGATGGATGAACTTATGAAACTCTTTGCTAATAAGAGTGTTTCTTCTGATCCTAATGATATGCCCTTGTCTACTTTGATTGAGAATAATAATGAATCTATGGATGTGAATTTTGTTGGTAGGAACAATTTTGGTAACAACGCGTATAGAGGAAATTTCAATCCTAGGCCTTACCCTAGTAATCCCTCTAATAATTATGGTAATTCCTGCAACAATTCTTATGAAAATTATAATAAGATGCCCTCTGATTTTGAATCTAATATTAAAGAATTTATTACTTCGCAAAAGAATTGTAATGCTATGATTGAAGAAAAATTGCTTAAGATTGATGATTTGGCTAGGAACGTTGATAGAATTGCTCTTGATGTTGATTCTTTAAAACTTAGATCTATTCCACCTAAGCATGATATCAATGAGTCTCTCAAAGGCATGAGAATTTCCATTGATGAGTTCAAAGAAAGAACCGCTAGGATGCGTGCTAAGAAAGATGCATTTATAAGAGCGTGTTCTTCTAGTTCCTATGAAAATAAAGATGAAGATCTAAAAGTTATTGATGTGTACCCTATTAAATCTTTGTTTTGAAATATGAATCTTGATAATGATGGGACTGAATATGATCCACCTTTACCTAGAAGGCGTTCCAAGAATTCGGAATTTGTTGATCTTGATGCTAAATTTGATAAAAGTGGGATTGAAGAAATTAAAACCCTAGATGTTGCTAAACCCACTATTATGGATTTCAAGGAATTTAACTATGAAAATTGCTCTTTGATTGATTGTATTTCCTTGTTGCAATCCGTGCTAAATTCTCCTCATGCTTATAGTCAAAATAAAGCGTTTACTAAACATATCGTTGATGCCTTGATGCAATCTTATGAAGAAAAACTTGAATTGGAAGTTTCTATCCCTAGAAAACTTTATGATGAGTGGGAACCAACTATTAAAATTAAAATTAAAGATCATGAATGCTATGCTTTATGTGATTTGGGTGCTAGTGTTTCCATGATTCCAAAGACTTTGTGTGATTTGTTAGGTTTCCGTGATTTTGATGATTGCTCTCTAAACTTGCACCTTGCAGATTCCACTATTAAGAAACCTATGGGAAGAATTAATGATGTTCTTATTGTTGCAAATAGGAATTATGTGCCCATAGATTTTATTGTTCTTGACATAGATTGCAATCCTTCATGACCTATTATTCTTGGTAGACCTTTCCTTAGAACGATTGGTGCAATTATTGATATGAAGGAAGGAAATATTAGATTCCAATTTCCATTAAGGAAAGGCATGGAACACTTTCCTAGAAAGAAGATTAAATTACCTTACGAATCTATTATGAGAGCCACTTATGGAATGCCTACCAAAGATGGCAATACCTAGATCTATTTTTGCTTGTTATGCCTAGCTAGGGGCGTTAAACGATAGCGCTTGTTGGGAGGCAACCCAATTTTATTTTTTTCTTGCTTTTTGCTCCTATTTAGTAATAAATAATTTATCTAGCCTCTGTTTTGGTTGTGTTTTTTGTGTTTAATTAGTGTTTGTGCCAAGTAGAACTGTTGGGAAGACTTGGGGAAAGTCTTGTTGAACTTGCTGTAAAAAACAGAAACTTTAGCACTCAGGAGAACTGCTGTCATGTTTATTTGGAGAGTGATATTTAGTTAATTCTTTTTGAAGATGATTAATAGATAAATTCTTCACGTACAGAAATTTATTTTAGAAGGTTCCAGATCTTGCGCTAGCTACAGATTACTACAGATTGTTCTGTTTTTGACAGATTCTGTTTTTCGTGTGTTGTTTGCTTATTTTGATGAATCTATGGCTAGTAAAATAGTTTATAAACCATAGAGAAGTTGGAATACAGTAGGTATAACACCAATATAAATAAAGAATGAGTTCATTACAGTACCTTGAAGTGATCTTTTATTTTCTTTCGCTAACGGAGCTCACGAGATTTTCTACTTTAAGTTTTGTGTTGTGAAGTTTTCAAGTTTTGGGTAAAGATTTGATGGATTATGGAACAAGGAGTGGCAAGAGCCTAAGCTTGGGGATGCCCATGGCACCCCCAAGATAATCTGAGGACACCTAAAAGCCAAAGCTTGGGGATGCCCCGGAAGGCATCCCCTCTTTCGTCTACTTCTATCGGTAACTTTACTTGGAGCTATATTTTTATTTACCACATGATATGTGTTTTGCTTGGAGCGTCTTGTATGATTTGAGTCTTTGCTTGTTAGTTTACCACAATCATCCTTGCTGTACACACCTTTTGAGAGAGCCATACATGATTTGGAATTTGTTAGAATACTCTATGTTCTTCGCTTATATCTTTTGAGTTATATAGTTTTGCCCCAGTACTTCACTTATATCTTTTAGAGCACGGTGATGGATTTGTTTTATAGAAACTATTTATCTCTCATGCTTCACTTAGATTATTTTGAGAGTCTTAATAGCATGGTAATTTGCTTAAAATCCTAATATGCTAGGTATTCAAGATTAGTAAAATTTTCTTAAGAGTGTTTTGAATACTAAGAGAAGTTTGATGCTTGATGATTGTTTTGAGATATGGAGGCAATAATATCAAAGTCGTACTAGTTGAGTAGTTGTGAAATTGAGAAATACTTGTGTTAAAGTTTGCAAGTCCCGTAGCATGCACGTATGGTAAACGTTATGCAACAAATTTGAAACATGAGGTGTTATTTGATTGTCTTCCTTATGAGTAGCGGTCGGGGACGAGCGATGGTCTTTTCCTACCAATCTATCCCCCTAGGAGCATGCGCGTAGTACCGAGGTTTTTGATGACTTGTAGATTTTTGCAATAAGTATGTGAGTTCTTTATGACTAATGTTGAGTCCATGGATTATACGCACTCTCACCCTTCCATTCTTCCTAGCCTCTTCGGTACCATGCATTGCTCTTTCTCACATTGAGAGTTGGCGCAAACTTCGCCGGTGCATCCAAACCCCGTGATATGATACGCTCTTTCACACATAAACCTCCTTATATGCTCCTCAAAACAGCCACCATACCTACCTATTATGGCATTTCCATAGCCGCTGAGCAGCTCGCCCCGCCTTGTTGGCAACCGGCGGGTGGTGCGGCACATGCTCCTCCTCGTCGTCATCCGGCCAGTCCTCGAGACTGTCGCCTCCTCCTCCGGAGCTGCCTGCTCCATCACCACCGCCCGTGGCATCATCTGCCTCCATGGCGGTCGCCCCCAGATCGGGGTCATCCACATCGCTCACTGACCGGTCCGCAGGTACTCCCGGCCCTACGCCAGGACGTCGGCGGCCGGCTGGGTCGTGAGGAGCTGCAACATGGCCAACTAGTCAGTTGGCAAAGAAGAACTCGGCGGATGACGGAAAGAGCAAGAGTCGGAAAATTTACCGCAGGCGGCGGGTGTGTGCGGGTATACGGCCGCTTGGTGAACCTCCACTCTGACTCCGAGAGTTTAAGGTTCGCGATCTCATTCACCAGGCAGACCACCTCCGTGACCGGCATCTCCTTGGTGCTCAGTCGGCATGGGTCTCGATGCCCACTCATCTGGCTGATCAGATGAGGTCGGCCTTGAAGAGGGAGAATCCGGCGCTCCACGAAGGCGGTCAGAAGATCGGAGGCCTTGAGGCCCTCCGATTTCGTCATCTCCTGGAGCCGGGCAATGGCGGTGGTGGAGGCGGCCGACAAATGCTTCGGCTTGAAGGTCCAGTTGGTGCGCGGCTCGGCCGGCGGGCCGACTTCATAGGCCGGCAAGTTGACGAAGTCTAGCGCCGGGTTGACGTTCTTCACATAGAAGAACGACTTCCGCCAGAGCTTGACCGATTGTGTCAGGGTGACGGACGGGAAGCGGTTCCCGACTCCCGAGCGCCTCACCGCGACAAAGGCGCCGCACTGAGTCGGCTCATCCTTGGTGGAGACGCCGAGTTTGGTGTAGAAGAATTCTCCCCACAGCTCGAGCGTGGGGAGAACGCCGAGGTAGCCCTCGCTTAGCATGACGAAGGCCGACAGCAGCACCACCATGTTCGGTGTGAGGTGGTGCGACTGGAGGTTGTAAAACTGGAGAAAGGAATAGAGGAAACCACTCGCCGATAGGCCGAAGCCCCGAAGGAAATGCAAGTAGAAGATAACGCGCTCACCCTCCTCCGGTGCCGGCGATATCTCCTTTGCTGGCGGGACGTGCGCCCGGACATGGCCCTCGCTGGGCAACCGTCGCATGTTGCGGAGGAAGGCGATGTGGTCTTCGATGACGTTGGAGCCATCCCAGTCGTTGGCTCGCTCTCGCGCCATGGAAACTTGAGGCTGACGGAGTAACGGCGCGGCGGAGAGGCTGGAGTTGGTGACGATGGGCCGGCGCAGCACTTCGGCGTATCGTGGGAGTGCGGCGCCGGCAGAAAGAGAGAAGAGGAAGAGTAGAGCAAAAGGAGAGGAGGGCGCGCGAGCCAGAGCCGCCCCCTCCTCCCCCACTTATAGCCCTGGGATACGAAGCCGAGGGGACGGGGTGTGGGAATCGCGGGATTAACTGTTCCCACGACCCCGCATTAACCACGCAGTAACGGCGTGGAGTAATCACGCCCCGGAATCCCAACCGTTCGCCTCAGCCGCAGTGGATCCGCACGCGTGCTGTGGCCTGGTAGTGGTGGGCCCCGGCCTGCTGCGACGTCCCATCGCGCGCGTGGGCTGGCAGGCGGCCTGGCCGGCTGGCGACACGTGGCGTGCAGCTGGCTGGTAGCAAGACTGGTGCCAGGCCGGCGCGCCACCCAGCTCCAGCCAAGACATTTCAAAAACCACCAGACGGCCCGCCTGGTCGTGTCCGGCTCCTAACAGTCGGCGTTCCGGAAGACGGATGAAGCAAGATCAATGAAGCGCTCAGAGTAGGAAGCTGCTGAGGCCCCTCGCCTCTTTTAGCCTCGGTGCCTCACCAGCTTCGGGGACTATTGTCGGAGTAATTAGCCACGGCTAGCTTCATCTGCTCCCCATGGCATTTTAAGACATCGCGGCCGACTTCTCCCCTCAAGACTCAAGGATAAACTAGCCGCCTTCTTGCGGCCGGCTGGTCCCGATGGCTGGCTGGCGGAAGGCGGCAAGGCCCAGCAGGCGGCCTCAAAGTGGACCAACTCCTAGCAGGCGGCCCCCAAGCGTCTTTAGGATCTGCACCCACATAAATACGACGAGACGGGGCGTTGCTACAGTGTTGTCAGCCACCCCCAAATCCAGGGCCAAGCGTGACCACAATGCATTGTACGGAGCAGACGTCCCCCTCCCGGCACGGCAGTGTTGCCATGCAACCCATGACATCACCCATGGCAGAGGAGGCCACGCTCCCACTACGGGTTGTCGGTACGGCCCACAGGCGGTGGGTCCTACCTGTCCATGAGGAGCTAGAGGGCGGCGAGCCCTGACCAGTCGGCTCGAGGAGAAGCCGGCCCCTAACCAGGCGGCCCTCCTCTCCTTGGAGTTTGTGCGCCATTAATCAGAAGAGACGGTGAGTGGCTACAATGAACTCCCGCCAGGCGGCGGTACTGCAGCCATGCCTCCCCCGACAAAGCATGCATCATTACCAGCATTGCTACAGTGCTGAGCAGCCGACCAGACCCGCAAGCAGTGGGTGTGGCCTATCGGCCAAGTACGAGACAGCCAGCATGGCCCACCAGGCGGCGGGCCCCAGCGGTCGGCGGAGAAGCCGGCGACCATAGACACTGATAGCCGGGGCCAACACCCGGCTAGATTACCTTTGTACCCCTGGGAGGTAGGCCTATATAAACCCCCCAGGGCACCCATGCAAAGGGTTCAGACCTTAGTTCATTTCACCCACACATATAGAGAGAGGAAGCTAGGGCTAGCCTTGTTCTTCTTCCCCCTCTAGAGAAACAGCTCAAGGAGCAAGCTTGTAGCCACCATTGTTGCTTGAGTGATCATGCGGAAACCCCACAGAACAGGACTAGGGGTGTTATCTCCTGGGAGAGCCTCGAACCTGGGTAAGATTCGCCGGCGTGCATGTTTGCGCCTTATCCCATTTCCTAGCACCGGCGACGTACTATTAGCCCCCTCCATGATAAGCCATCCTTTGGCATATGTCGCACGACACCCCCGACACCCCGAGCCTTCCAACTGCCTGGACCCATCAAAGTGAATAGTCCAATATGTGCTATCCGGCTTCTCCTCAGGCATCTGCAACTCTGTCCAATCATTGATGAAATCCACAAGCACTTGAGATTTGATAGTTGTGCGAGGCATATACTTCAAACCATGGGGTCCAAGCTTAATAGCCCACTTGGCTACCCGACCTGTGGCTTCTCGGTTTTGAATAATATCCCCTAAAGGAGCAGAACTAACCACAGTGATGGGATGACCCAGAAAATATTGCTTGAGCTTTCGACTAGCCATGAACACCCCGTACACCAGCTCCTGCCAATGCGGATACCTCTGTTTGGACTCAATGAGTACCTCACTAATGTAATAAACCGGCCGCTGAACCGGATACTCCTTGCCTGATTCCTTTGTTTCCACCGCAATTGCCACGCTAACAGCTCAACTGTTGGCTGCCACATACAACAACAAGGGCTCTTTATCAATGGGAGCAGCAAGAACCAGGGGCTCAGCTAACTGTTTCTTCAAGGCCTCAAACGCCTGATTAGCATCATCACTCCACACAAAGTGATCTGTCTTCTTCATCATCTGTTATAGAGGGATAGCCTTTTCACCCAGCCGGCTTATGAACCCGCTTAAGGACGCAATACAACCCGCCAGACGCTAAACATCATTAATACACGCCGGTTTAGCCAGGTAAGTGATAGCCTTTATTTTCTCCGGGTTAGCTTCAATACCCTGTTCAGAAACCAGAAAGCCCAAGAGCTTGCCTACTGATACACCAAATACACACTTGGCCGGGTTAAGCATCATCTTGTAGACCCGGAGATTGTCAAAGGTTTCTTTCAAATCATCCATCAGGGTTTCCTTATTCCTGGATTTCACCACAATATCATCCACATAAGCATGCACATTACGCCCAATCTGGTCATGAAGGCAATTTTGCACACACCGCTGGTAAGTCGCCTGGGCACTCTTGAGCCCAAAAGGCATAGACACATAACAAAAGGCTCCAAAGGGAGTGATGAAAGATATGTTCTCCTGGTTCTTAACCGCCATCTTGATCTAATGATAACCAGAGTAAGCATCCAAAAAGCTCAAACACTCACAACCCGTTGTAGCATCAATGATCTGATCAATACGGGGGAGAGCAAAAGGATCAACCGGATAGGCCTTGTTTAGGTCTGTGTAATCCACACACATATGCCAAGTACCATTTTTCTTACATACCAGCATCGGGTTAGCCAACCACTCAGGATGAAAAACTTCAACAATAAACCCAGCCGCCAAGAGCCGGGTCACTTCTTCATCAATGGCCTTGCACCTTTCTTCATTAAAACGGCGAAGGAATTGTTTGGCCGGTTTAAACTGTGGATCAATATTGAGAGTGTGCTCAGCGAGTTCCCTCGGTACACCTGGCATGTCTGAAGGTTTCCATGCAAAGATGTCCCGGTTCTCATGGATGAACTCGATGGGCGCGCTTTCCTATTTCTGATCCAGATTAGCACTGATACTGAACTGCTTGGATGAATCACCAGGAACAAAGTCAACTAGCTTAGTGTCATCAGCTGATTTAAATTTCAACAGGGGGTCATGCTCCGTGGTTGGCTTCTTCAGAGATGTCATATCCGCCGGGTCAACATTATCCTTGTAAAATTTCAGTTCTTTTGTTGCACAGACAAATTCAGCATAAGCAGCATCGCCTTCTTCACACTCCAAGGCTATCTTCCGGCTTCCATGCACTGTGATAGTCCCCTTGTGACCCGGCATCTTAAGCTGCAAATAAACATAACAAGGCCTTGCCATGAACTTAGCATAAGCCGGCCGTCCAAACAGAGCATGATAAGGGCTCTTGATTTTAACCACCTCAAAAGTCAACGTCTAAGACCTGGAATCATGATCATCACCAAAAGCCACTTCCAAAGATATTTTTCCCATTGGATACGCCAACTTACTAGGCACCACGGCATGAAAAACAGTGTTTGATGGCTTAAGATCTTTGTTAGTCAAGCTCATGCAACGAAAAGTTTCATAATAAAGAATATTGATGATTCTGCCCCCGTCCATGAGCACCTTAGTAAATCTGTACCCTCCAACCTGAGGCGCCACCACCAGAGCCAAGTGACCCGGGTTATCAACCCGGGGCGGGTGATCCTCCCAACTCCAGAGAATAGGATGTTCAGACCATCGTAAGTAACGGGGAGTCGTCGGCTCAACCGCGTTCACTGCCCTTTTATGGAGCTTCTGATCCGGCTTGCATAAACTTGTGGTGAAAACGTGATATTGTCCACTATTCAACTGCTTCGGGCTACTCTGATAACCAGACTATTGCTGCTGATTTCCTTGACCAGATTGTTGATTAAAACCACCTTGATTGCCTTGGCCCTGGAAACCCGAATTTGAACCGCCGCCACCATAACCCGGTCCGTGAGAGCCGGATCCTGAGTCGCCGTTCGGTCCATGATTGTTCTGGAAAAAATTGGAATTTCTATACTCCATAATAAAGCAATCCTTCCAGAGGTGAGTGGCCGGATTTTCGTGTGTCCCATGCTTTGGGCAGGGCTGATTCATCATCACCTCAAGATTGAATTTTGGCCCTCCAAACCGGGCCGGCTTTCCCTTGCGACGCTGATTATTATTCTGCATATTGGTGTTAGCCATGAAGTCTAAATTGCCATCAGCTTTGCACTTACCATGGCCACCTTGACCCGCTGGGTTATGCTGCTGCCCTTTCGTATTGCCGCTCTTCTTTCCCTTACCTGGCTTCTCATCATCAGACTCGGGGTCCTTGGTACCATCAGAGTCGACATACTTGACGAGAGCCGCCATTAGCTCCCCCATGTCATTGCAGTGATTCTTAAGCCGCCCCAATTTCAGCTTCAAAGGGAGGAAATGGCAGTTCTTCTCCAACATCAAGACTGCTGAATCGGCGTTGATGTTGTCCGACAAGTGGATAACAGGTGAGATCCGGCGCATCCAATGGGTTGTTGACTCACCCTTGCCTTGGACACAAGAATCCAAATCCAGGATTGACATAGGCTGCTTGCACGTGTCTTTAAAGTTTTGGATGAAACGAGCCTTCAACTCTGCCCATGATCTGATGGAGTTAGCGGGGAGCCCCTTCAACCAAGTATGAGCCGGCCCATCCAACATCATGGTGAAGTACTTAGCACATGAAGCATCACTAACATCCAACATCTCCATGGCCATCTCATAACTCTCAATCCAAACCTCAGGGGGCTGATCTGCTGTGTAATTAGGCACCTTACGAGGACCCTTAAAATCCTTAGGTAAACGCTCGTTACGCAGAGCCGGCACTAAACACAGCACACCCAATGTTCTAGAGGTCACACCTGCCTCCACCGAAGCTGATGGATAAACTGGAGATTGTTGTTGAGCCACCTGCTTAGCCTCCCGACGTGCCCTACCCTAATCCACCAAAGCCTAGGCATTATTACCTCCACGCGCCGGGTCATGCCCACGAGGTTGGTTATGGTGTTGCTCACTACTTGAAACGGCGGGCGACTCAATATGCCTGCTATAACTCCGACTCGGTCGAGGGGTTGAGTGAATGCGCTCGCGGCTATAAGAATAAGCCGCTTGCTGAGCCACAGCTGTCTGAAGAAGCTCTCTGGCCCTCCGTGTCTCTATCGTTGTTGGAGACTCGCCTTCAACTGGTAAATCCGCCAATCGCGTCGCCGTAGCAATCATATTATCCAAAGGATTAGAATGATGACCCGGCTGCATTGGGACGTGCTGCGGTGGAGTATTGTTCAAGCGGGGCGGATCCTTCGCACGTAGCTGAACCGGCGCTCCGGTCTCGGGCGCCTCAACTGCTCGGTTCACCACCGGCGGGTCACTGGCCCTTGCTCAGGGTGTGTTGTAGAGGTTCCTCGCCTCATAAACCAAGGGCAGACGACTATGGTGCCTCCTCCTCATGATCTTGTTTGAAGTGTTTTGATCCAATGTGAGCCGAAAGGACTCTACCTAAATCCGTTGTGCCTGGGCATCCAAAGCAGCCCGCTCCGTAGCCATCTAGTGTTCTCAGCCGCCAGTTCTTCCTTGGCTTGAGCTATCTCATCACGTAGCCTTGCCACATCCACCTTGTGTTGTTCTTGAGTGTCCCGGGCCACCTCCACCCCCATCAAAGTCGCCAAAGCCTCCAATAACTCCGTGGGAACTTGAGCCGGTGGGCGCACAGAGCCGCTAGTACCAGCCGCCGCAGCAGCCGTTGAACTGGAGGTCATAGCCGCGGTGGTTGTTGAACCAAGCACCGGCTGTGTACCGGCCATGAAGATCGCGACCCTGTTCGGCAGCTCATAGGAGTCTGGAATACTGTCACCATCGGAACAGCCCCCAAGTCGGCCGTCTTGTAGTTGATACGATGAATTAGTCTCGCCTATGGACGACTCACCATCAGAGTAGATGGTCGTCTCACCGCCAGACACAGATCCTTCCTTACCTTCCACCCCATGGATGAAACCAACAAATGCGTGCTTCACGACGGGCTGAACTCGGGCGGGTCGTGCACGCTGAGCCGTCTCAATGATGTCGGTGCAGATGTCCGGCTCAGGGCCTGGTTCGCCGATCTTGCTGATGAAGACGTGGATTCTGACGAAGGGGACCCGGTACCCATACTCAATTGAGCCGGCCTCGGGGCCCCAGCCTGCATCGCGATGTAGAGCTTGCCGCGACGACTCTTAGTCATCCAGCTCACAGTGTATCCCTTGATCCCTTCAAAGCTGCCCTTTAAGAACTCGAAACCACCGTGCGCTGGCACCACGGTGGACGCCAACTGTCATGGAATTGTCACGGCAGATGTCCTAGCAGAAGGACTTAGTCGTGGAGCCATCGCAACTAGGTTAGCTTAAAGGGGTTAATCGGGACAAAGGACACAGGGGGTTTATACTAGTTCGACCCCTCGTGGTGGAGGTAACAAGGCCTACTCCAGTTTGGGATTGTATTACTTGGGTTTCGATTACCAGGGAGTGAATACGCTTGACCTAGTTCTCGATCTCTTGTTTATTGCCCTAAACCGCCGCCGGGTCGACCCTTTATATACACAGGTTGACGCCCGGCGGCTCACGGAGTCCCGGCCAGCTCATACACAACATGTCTGGCTCGGTGACTAACTACACTTGCCTTACAAAACAAGTCATACACTTATGGCGGTTCATCCTCTTGGGCCTCAAGTCACCTCTGGGTCTTGCTCCGTCAACCGGTTTGCATGATCTGCCATCTTCATTGATAAATCGCTAGTGGTATAACCCGGTCCCTCTTGGGCGGCTCATACCTATTAGTTATATCCCTAGCAGTTTTGGCAGTAAAAGCGCTTGTGATGGATAGCCCAATGCCACACAGTTTTCTACACCAAATCGTGTGTAATGTAGTTCATAAAAGCAAACAGTTAACCAAGGCAGAGCGTGTGTGATAGTATGTTACACCTTTCACACATGAGCGTATATATAAAATTGTGTGGGATATACATACGAACGGAAACGTTTTCCCTGGATTTACTGTGTGGGATGTACATAAGAACGGAAATGTATTCCTTGGATTGACTGTGTGTGATATACATACGAATGGAAATGTTTTTCTGGGATTCACTATGTGGGATGTACATACGAACGGAAATGATTGGGTTTTGATGCCTCACTCGATCGCACACGAGTCCCAGGAGCGCCTATCCCCGATGGTTTCTGGGTCGTGTGGGAAGGACCCCCCTATCGCCCACACTCACTTGGTGACGGTTCCAAATGCCGTTGCAGAAAGGGGTTAAAAACTGTTTCTATAGCACCGACACGTACCAGTGATATCTAAGGCAATGATCATGAATATAGGCATCGCGTCCGTGTCAAGTAGACCGAAACGATTCTACATCTACTACTATTACTCCACACATCGACCGACTCTTGCCTGCATCTAGAGTATTGAGTTCATAAGAACAGAGTAACGCATTAAGTAAGATGACATGATGTAGCAGAATTAACTCAAGCAATATGATGAAAACCCCATCTTGTTATCCTCGATGGCAACAATACAATACGTGTCGGTTCCCCTTTTGTCACTAGGATCGAGCACCGCAAGATTGAACCCAAAGCTAAACACTTCTCCTATTGCAAGAAAAACCAATCTAGTTGGCCAAACCGAATCGATAATTCGAAGAGACTTGCAAAGATATCAAATCATCACTACTAGGGAAAAGGCTAGCAACAGCGCGGGTTTTGGCCTATCAGTAGTGCGGGTAAGCACGCTATTGATAAGGCGCTACAGCTAATGCTTAGCAGTAGCGCCTACTGGCACTCCCTACTGCTATATCTATTTAGTAGTAGCGCTTTCCAAGTCAATCGCTACTGCTAGTTATTAGTAGCACTTTCGAAAACAACCGCTACTACAATTATTCCCTATTCCATTTCTTTTGAATTTTAGGTCGTATTCATATACATGTATACAATTTTTCATACAGTAGCAATTTAGAGATTGTTTTTACATCGTAATGAGTTATTAAATCACTAGGTGAAAGAACCTTGGATTAGTTTCAAGTGCATGGATCCAAAGTAACCAATGGTCACTTTGGATCCATCCATTTGAAACTAATCGGCGGTTCTTTCACCCAATGACATAATAACTTCTCATCATCATCATAATATCATTAACAACTTATCATCATAATATATCATTGTCATATAACTCCTCATAATCATCATTTTCGTCCATGATGGGACATCATATAACAACTTCGTCACTAGTTATAATAACAACTCATCCTCATCATCATCATAGTACTCATAGTCATTACTCCTACTCAGCATCACCATCAAGTCTAAGACATTGTAGTCATATATAATCAACACTAACTAATTGTTCTTAATACTTAGGACCTACTCCTCTCTCCTAGCTAAAATACCATAAAACAGATAAACCGGTCCTTCACCATAATGAAGAATGGACATAAACCTATCTCCAACTTGTGGCTTGCGCACATTCATTTTGTCTCCAATTATTTGCGTGTGCACATTCATCACTTTGCTCCATTCTTTGATTTTGAGCCTTCCATCGTTTGAAGAAATCGAGTATGCAGTATGGTAAGCCTCCGAAGGAGTTGGTCATAAGCTAACCATATGCATATCACCTTCAGGAAATAGCATGTCAGGCACAACCTGCTTCGGGAGCCTCTGTTCAAAAACGAAATAGTAACATATATAGTTAGCAATGGTTTACTTAAGAATAATGTACACAATGAAGGTACCATCATTAACAAAATCTTACCAAGTTTTTAGCAATGAAGTTATCATTAAGCAATGTATGGACTAGTGGCACGTATCTAGTATAATTTTGGCTGATAGAGTGACTGGTTTTGAAGACCTCAACATCTTCTATGAATGAGACAAGATAACCTTTCTCCTCACAATTAAGCTTGGAGTCATAGTTGTAGTATGTGTTGTCTACTACCTTCCGAGTATTTCTTGAAGATAAGAAATAAGCTGAAAATTATAAATAAATAAGTTTAGTATGGACGAACACCAAATATTTTTAAATTAACAACATAAATTATTGAACTTAACAAATTAGTTTGACAAACTCACATCTAGGCAAAACTGGAGGCATATCCACATCCATCCAGATGTCGATATTATCATCATCATCATAATCTTCGGGACGAATATCAAATCTTATTCGCATTCCCTCCTCAAATCCATATGCCTTGCAGAGAGCTTCCCAATTAGAGCAACCGAAATGGGAGCGATCGACCGCATTGTAGAACTTAACCAGAAACTCGTAACCATGTTTAGTTCTTAAGTGAGCCCTCCTCGTCTCCACATTCTCAAAGTCATCTAAACCAAAACCAAGCTTCTCCAATACATATGGTCTAGCATGGCACGGGATGTACTAGTCGAATTGAAAAAAATCCATAAATTACAAGTTGAACAAAAGAAGCACAAGTGATGATATTAATTACGATGAAATGCTTGTCTTGCATACCGTACAAACATCGAAGGTCTCTTCCAGCTTCACGGTGAAAAACCTATCATTTTGCAGGTGAGGAAACCTGTCGCACACACCCCGGTCATCATAGCAGTACCCGCACTCCGGGATCCCATCACCATCAGACATCTCCCATGTTCAAAATTCTGAGATTATAACTCGACAGCAAAACCCAAAAAATCTGGCATGACCTTTGTCTAAAAAAGGACACATCGAGCACCTGAAATTTGCCGGAACGGAAATTAATCAACACTCCGACAAAACATAGGCCACTTATCGATGGTCATTGCATTCAATGGTTCAAAATATGAAAAAAAATATTCGAAAATATCTTATATATAATCCTAACACAAATTAAACTAGTTTTATTAACTACTTACTAAATAAACTAGTTTTATTAACTACTTACTAAATAAACTAGTTCTATTAAGCACTTACTAAATAAACTAGGTCCATTAAGCACTTAATATAAATAAGCTAGTTATATTAATCACTTGCTAAATAAACTAGTTACCTACGATTTGCAAAAACAGAGACAAGGGAGGGAGGGAGGAGAGAGGAGGGGGAGGGGCCGGCCGGAGGAGGAGGGAGGGGCGGTTGGAGGAGGGCTTCCGGTGGAGGAGGGAGGAGGGGGCGGCCGCAGGCGAGGGAGGAGGGCGCGGTGGGAGGAGGAGGGTGGAGGGCGCGGTGGGAGGAGGAGGGACGGAAGGAGGGAGTACCTCGGTGGCGGACGGACGACGGCGGCGGCGGCGGCGACGAACGACAATGGTTATCGGCGCGGGCGAGAGTGACTGAGAGGGAGAGTGAGAGAGAGAGGGTCGACCGCGTGGTGATAAGGTAGGGTTAGTAGTAGCGCGGGTATGAAAAAGTGCTACAGGTAAGGAGAATAGCGGTAGCGCGGTACGGTGTAAGGCGCTACTGCTATAACTAGCTGGACGGCGAGGTCATGGCAATTAGAGCAGTAGCACGGTTTAGAGATGACGCGCTACTGCTATTTTTCTTTCAGCAGCGCGTTTTTCCGGCCCGCGTTGTTGCTAAATAGCAGTAGCATCGTATTTTGAAGAGCGTTGCTGGTAATATTCTGTGTATAAAGTTTTCCCTAGTAGTGCATGCATATAAGAATTCAGAGGAGATTCAAATAATATTCATACATAAGCTGATCATAAATCCACAATTCATCGGATCTCGGCAAACACACCGCAAAAGAGTATTACATCGAATAGATCTCCAAGAACATCGAGGAGAACATGGTATTGAGAATCAAAGAGAGAGAAGAAGTCATCTAGCTACTAGCTATGGACCCGTAGGTCTATGATAAACTACTCACGCTTCATCGGAGAGGCAATGGTGTTGATGTAGAAGCCCTTTGTGATCGAATCCCCCTCCGGCAGGATGCCGGAAAAGGTCCCTAGATAGGATCTCATGGGTACAGAAGGTTGCGACGGTGGAAAAGTGGTTTCGCGGATTCCCTGGAAGTTTTCGAGGTATATGAGAATATAGTAGGAAGATCTAGGTCAGGGAGTCACCGAGGGCCCACAAGGTTGGGGGCACGCCCTACCCCCCTGGGCGCGCCCTCCACCCTTGTGGCCGCCTCGTGGTTCTTCTGACTTGCACTCTAAGTCTCTTGGGTGTCTTCTGGTACAAGAAAATCATCGCGAAAGTTTTATTCCCTTTGGACTCTGTTTGGTATTCCTTTTCTGCGAAACTCTAAAACAAGGAAAAAAACATAAACTGGCATTGGCCTCTAGGTTAATAGGTTAGTCCCAAAAATCATATAAAATAGCATATTAATACATATAAAACATCCAAAACAGAATAATATAATAGCATGGAACAATAAAAAATTATAGATACGTTGGAGACGTATCAAGCATCCCCAAGCTTAATTCCTGCTCGTCCTCGAGTAGGTAAATGATAAAAATAGAATTTTTGATGTGGAATGCTTAGCTACCTAACATATTTATCCTTGTAATTCTATTTGTTGTGGCATGAATGTTTAGATCCGTAAGATTCAAAACAAAAGTTTAATATTGACATGAAAACAATAATATTTCAAGCATACTAACAAATAATCATGTCTTCTCAAAATAACATGGCCAAAGAAAGCTTATCCCTACAAAATCATATAGTCTGGCTATGCTCCATCTTCATCACACAAAATATTCAAATCATGCACAACCCCGATGACAAGCCAAGCAATTGTTTCATACTTTTGATGTTCTCAAACCTTTTCAACTTTCACGCAATACATGAGCGTGAGCCATGGACATAGCACTATAGGTGGAATAGGCGGTGGTTGTGGAGAAGACAAAAAAGAAGGAGATAGTCTCACATCAACTAGGCGTATCAACGGGATATGGAGATGCCCATTAATAGATATCAATGTGAGTGAGGAGGGATTGTTATGCAACAAATGCACTAGAGTTATAAGTTTATGAAAGCTCAAAAAGAAAACTAAATGGGTGTGCATCCAATTTGCTTGCTCATGAAGACCTAGGGCGTTTTGAGGAAGCCCATCGTTGGAATATACAAGCCAAAGTTCTATAACAAAAAATTCCCACTAGTATATGAAAGTGATATCATAGGAGACTCTATCATGAAGATCATGGTGCTACTTTGAAGCACAAGTGTGGCAAAAAGGATAGTAACATTGTCCCTTCTCTCTTTTTCTCTCATTATTTTCCTCTTTTTTTGGGACTTCTTTTCTTTATTTGGCCTTTTCTCTTTTTTTTCCTCACATGGGACAATACTCTAATAATGAAGATCATCACACTTCTATTTACTTACAACTCAAAGATTACAACTCGATACTAGAACAAAAATATGACTCTATGTGAATGCCTCCGGCGGTGTATGACATGTATAAAAAATGATGAATGGTGGCTTTGCCACAAATACGATGTCAACTATACATGATCATGCAAAGCAATATGACAATGATGGAACATGTGATAATAAACGGAACGGTGGGAAGTTGCATGGAAATATATCTCGGAATGGCTATGGAAATGCCATAATAGGTAGGTATGGTGGCTGTTTTGAGGAAGGATATGTGGTGGGTTTATGGTGCCGGCGAAAGTTGCGCGGTACTAGAGAGGCTAGCAATGGCGGAAAGGTGAGAGTGCATATAATCCATGGACTCAACATTAGTCATAAAGAACTCACATACTTATTGCAAAAATCTATTAGTCATCAAAACAAAGTACTACGTGCATGCTCCTAGGGGATAGATTGGTAGGAAAAGACCATCGCTCGTCCCCGACCACCACTCATAAGGAAGACAATCAAAAGACAGCTCACGCTCCAACTTCGTTACATAACGGTTCACCATACATGCATGCTACGGGACTCACAAACCTTAACACATGTATTTCTCAAATTCACAACTACTTACTAGCATGACTCTAATATCACCATCTTCATATCTCAAAACAATCATAATGAATCAAACTTCTTATAGTATTCAATGCACTCTATATGGAGGTTTTTATTATATCCCTTTTGGATGCCTATCATATTAGGACTAATTTTACAGCCAAAACAAATTACCATACTGTTCTAAAGACTCCCAAAATAATATAAGTGAAGTACGAGAGTTCATAAATTTCTATAAAATAAAACCACTGTCGTGCTCTAAAAAGATATAAGTGAAGCACTAGAGCAAAGTTGCCTAGCTCAAAAGATATAAGTGAAGCACATAGAGTATTCTAATAAATCATGATTCATGTGTGTCTCTCCCAAAATGTGTGTACAACAAGGATGATTGTGGCAAACTAAAAAGCAAAGACTCAAATCATACAAGACGCTCCAAGCAAAACACATATCATGTGGTGAATAAAAATATAGCCTCAAGTAAAGTTATCGATAGACAAAGACGAAAGAGGGGATGCCTTCCCGGGGCATCCCCAAGATTAGGCCCTTTAGCCTCCTTGAATATTACCTTGGGGTGCCTTGGGCATCCCCAATCTTAGGCTCTTGCCACTCCTTAATCCATAGTCCATCAAATCCTTACCCAAAACTTGAAAACTTCACAACACAAAACTTCAACAGAAAATCTCGTAAGCTTCGTTAGTATAAGAAAATAAATCACCACTTTTTGTATTGTTGTGAATTCATTCTTTATTTATATTGGTGTAATATATACTGTATTCCAACTTTTCATGGTTCATACCCCCCGATACTAGCCATAGAATCATCAAAATAAGCAAACAACATGCGGAAATCAGAATCTGTCAAAAACAGAATAGTCTGTAGCAATCTGGATATTTTGAATACTTCTGTTACGCCAAAAATCCTGAGCAATAATGAAGTCCTAGGAAATTTGTTTACTGATCCTCTGCAAAAAGAATCGGTATTTTATCGCGTTCTGTTAAAATGAAAACTAATCTCCTGGGCGCAAAAGTTTCTGTTTTTCAGCAGGATCAAATCAACTATCACTGTAAGCTATCCCAAAGGTCTTACTTGGCACAAACACTAATTAAAACATAAAACCACATCTAACCAGAGGCTAGATGAATTATTTAATGCAAAACAGGAACTAAAAATAGTTGGTTGTCTCTCAACAAGCGCTTTTCTTTAAAGCCTTTTAGCTAGGCATTGATAATTTCGATGATGCTCACATGAAAGGTAAGAACTGAAGCACAAAGAGAGCATCATGTAGCATGTGCAAAACACATCTAAGTCTAACATACTTCCTATGCATAGGCATCTTATATGCAAACAAATTATCAAGGCAAGCAAATCCTAGCATATGAAAGGAAGAAGAAAGAAACAATAGCAATCTCAACATAACGAGAGGTGATTTTGTAACATGAAAATTTCTACAACCATATTTTCCTCTCTCATAATAATTACATGTAGGATCATAATCAAATTCAACAATATAGCTATCACATAAAATTTTCTCAACATGATCCACATGCATGCAAAGTTGACACTTTTCCAAAATAGTGGGATTACTTTTACTTAAAGTTGATACTCTTCCAACCCCACTTCAATATTATTGCAAACATATTCATAAGGCTTAAATAAATTTTCAAGACCATAATAAGCATTATCACCCCCCAATCATGATCATTGCAATAAGTAGTAGACATAGAAAAACTAGCATCCCCAAGCTTGGGGTTTTGCATATCATTAACACAATTGGCATTAATAGAATTTATAGTAAAATCATTGCAATCATGCTTTTGATTCAAGGAACTATCAAGTATGGGTGCAATAGAAATAATCTCGTGTTTAACATAAGGAACTATAGCAAATTCATCTCCATAAATATTGGCATCATGGCCATAAGAGTAGAAAACATCATGTTCATCAAGGGACATTTCAATCAAATCATAGAAATCATAACTATCTATAGATTCATGCATATCATTATTTTCTATCAAAGCAACGGTCATTCTCTCAATAAATTCTTTGACATAGGCATTATGAGCATAGTTTTCATAGCAATATTTAAGTATGTCAAAATTTTCAGATTTGTAGAGAGTAATATCATACTTTTCAATCAAAGAAGCAACTTCATAAGCACCCTGAAAAGCAACAAATTCTTCAATTTGTTCGATATCATAGTAACTAAAAACACCCTTTTCATAAGAAGATAAGATTTCATTATCATTAAACTCACATAGGCAGGGAAGGTGTTTTTTAGGGTTCTTAGAGCAACAAGTAAAATCATAAATTTCACAAAGATTCCAAGCATAGCATATAGCAAACAATTTATTTGATTCTATAAGAGCTTCCCTTTTTCAGACAAAAGATGATGCACAAAATGATCATGCTCATCTAAAGATCTTCCCTTAACTAAACTAGTTGGGGTTTCAGCACGAGCACATATGGATCGAAGATGATCCAGGTAGAAAACTTTGAGTGGATCCATATCAATAGATTTTTAGCCAGCAAAGATGCAAGCAAATAGAAGGCACATGGAAACACAAGCAACATAAGATCGAACGGAAGAGGGGCGAAGAAAAGGAAAATCTTTTCGAAAATTGTTTTAGAAGTGGGGGAGAGGAAAACAAGAGGCGAATGGTGAATAATGTAATGCGAGGGATGATAGTTTATGATGGGTACTCGGTATGTCTCGGCTTGGCGTAGATCTCCCCGGCAACGGCGCCAGAAATTCTTCCTGCTACCTCTTGAGCTTGTGTTGGTTTTTCCCTTGAAGAGGAAAGGGTGATGCAGCAAAGTAGAGTAAGTATTTCCCTCAGTTTTGAGAACCAAGGTATCAATCCAGTAGGAGACAACTCGACAAGCCACCGCATACCTGCACAAACAAACACCAACTTGCACCCAATGCGATAAAGGGGTTGTCAATCCCTTCACGATTATTTGCAAAGTGAGATCCGATATAGATGGATAAACGGTAAAGTAATATTTTTGGTATTTTTGTTTTATGGAACCAAAAGTAAAAGATTGCAAAGAAAGTAAATCGGAAACTAAAATTGTAGATCGGAAACTTATATGATGGAAAATAGACCCGGGGGGCATAGGTTTCACTAGAGGCTTCTCTCAAGATAGAAATTATTACGGTGGGTGAACAAATTACTGCCGAGCAATTGATAGAAAAGCGCAAAGTTATGACGATATCTAAAGCAATGATCATGAATATAGGCATCACGTCCGTGTCAAGTAGACCGAAACGATTCTGCATCTACTACTATTACTCCACACATCGACGGACTCCTGCCTGCATCTAGAGTATTGAGTTCATAAGAACAGAGTAGCGCATTAAGTAAGATGGCATGATGTAGCGGAATTAACTCAAGCAATATGATGAAAACCCCATCTTGTTATCCTTGATGGCAACAATACAATACGTGTCGGTTCCCCTTCTATCACTAGGATCGAGCACCGCAAGATTAAACCCAAAGCTAAACACTTCTCCCATTGCAAGAAAAACCAATCTAGTTGGCCAAACCAAATCGATAGTTCGAAGAGACTTGAAAAGATATCAAATCATGCATATAAGAATTCAGAGGAGATTAAAATAATATTCATAGATAAGTTGATCATAAATCCACAATTCATCGGATCTTGGCAATAGAACCGCAAAAGAGTATTACATCAAATAAATCTACAAGAACATCGAGGAGGACATATTGAGAATCAAAGAGAGAGAAGAAGCCATATAGCTACTAGCTATGGACCGGTAGGTCTGTGGTAAACTACTCATGCTTCATCGGAGAGGCAATGGTGTTGATGTAGAAGCCCTTTGTGATCGGATCCCCCTCCGGCAGGATGCCGGAAAAAGTCCCTAGATGGGATCTCACGGGTACAGAAGGTTGCGGCAGTGAAAAAGTGGTTTCGTGGCTCCCCTGGAAGTTTTCGAGGTATATGAGAATATATAGGAGGAAGATCTAGGTCGAGGGGTCACTGAGGGGCCCACAAGATCGGGGGACGTTGTCGGTGTCAAAACCGACGGATCTCGGGTAAGGGGTCCCGAACTGTGCGTCTAAGGCGGATGGTAACAGGAGGCAGGGGACACAATGTTTACCCAGGTTCGGGCCCTCTCGATGGAGGTAATACCCTACTTCATGCTTGATTGATCTTCATGATATGAGTATTACAAGAGTTGATCTACCATGAGATCGTAGAGGCTAAACCCTAGAAGCTTGTAACACCCTCGATGCGGCTATATCTCCTACGTGTCGAAGCATGACTTAGAGGCATAACTGCATTGAAAGCAATGTCGCAAGTGAGGTAATATTTGCAAACAACCCATGTAATATAAATAGAGGGGAAAAGATACATAGTTGGCTTACACTCGCCACGTCACACAAATACATAAATAGCATTACATTCATCCAATACACTCATGGTCCGACTACGGTACCAAAATAATCAACCCCCAAATGCGACAAAGTCCCCGATCGCCCCAACTGGGCACCACTACTGATCATCTGGGAAAGACACATAGTAACGACGAGAGTCTTCATCAAACTCCCACTTAAGCTCAAGAGCATCGTCTGGAGCGGTATCATCGGTCCCTGCATCTGGTTTTGGAAGTAAACTGTGAGTCACGGGGACTCAGCAATCTCACACCCTCGTGATCAAGACTATTTAAGCTTATAGGTAAGGCAAGGTATGATGTGGAGCTGCAGCAAGCGGCTAGCATATATGGTGGCTAACCTATTCACAAAAGAGAGCGAGAAGAGAAGGCAAAAGAACGGTCGAACAACTATGATCAAGAAGTGATCCTAGAACAACCTACGTCAAGCATTACTCCAACACCGCGTTCACTTCCCGGACTCCGTCGAGAAGAGACCATCACGGTTATACACGCGGTTGGTGCATTTTAAATTAAGTTAAGTTTCATGTTATCTACAACCGTACATTAACAAATTCCCATCTGCCCATAACCGCGGGCACGGCTTTCGAAAGTTCAAATCCCTGCAGGGGAGTCCCAACTTAGCCCGTCACAAGCTCTCACGGTCAACGAAGGATATTCCTTCTCCCAAGACAATTCGATCAGACTCGGCATCCCGGTTATAAGACATCCTCGACAATGGTAAAACAAGTCCAGCAACACCGCCCGAATGTGCCGACAAATCCCGATAGGAGCTACACATATCTCGTTCTCAGGGCACACTCAGATGAGACATCCTACGAGTAAAACCAACCCTCAAGTTGCCCTGAGGTGGCCCCGTAGTCTACTCGGTCGGACCAACACTCAGAGGAGCACTGGCCCAGGGGGGTTTAATAAAGATGACCCTTGGGCTCCGGAAACCCAAGGGAAAAAGAGGCTAGGTGGCAAATGGTAAAACCAAGGTTGGGCATTGCTGGAGGAGTTTTATTCAAGGCGAACTGTCAAGGGGTTCCCATTATGACCCAACCGTGTAAGGAACGCAAAATCCGGGAACATAACACCGATATGACGGAAACTAGGGCGGCAAGAGTGGAACAAAACACTAGGCATAAGGCCGAGCCTTCCACCCTTTACCAAGTATATAGGTGCATTAAGATAAACAAGATAATATGGTGATATCCCAAAAATAAACAATGTTCTAACAAGGAACGATCTCCAATCTTCACCTGCAACTAGCAACGCTATAAGAGGGGCTGAGCAAAGCGGTAACATAGCCAAACAACGGTTTGCTAGGACATGGTGGGTTAGAGGTTTTGGACATGGAAATTTGGGAGGCATGATAAGCAGGTGGTAGGTATCGTAGCATAGGCATAGCAAAAGAGCGAGCATCTAGCAAGAAAAGATAGAAGTGATTTCGAGGGTATGGTCATCTTGCCTACAAAGTTTTCCGAGTTGCCTTGATCCTCGTAAGCGAACTCAATGGGCTCCTCGTTCACGAACTCGTCTCCCGGCTCTATCCAAACAAGAACAAGCAAAAGGAGCACAATCAACCACGTGTAATGCTCAAGCAACAAGATGCAAACATGGTATGATAATGTGGGATGCGATATGTGATGCATATGCAAGATTTGACAAGGAATGATTGAACCTGGCCTCAACTTGGAAATCCAAGAGTTCCACTGGAAAGGAGAGGTGATTTTGGTTGAAATTGATATAAAGATCACCGGAATCGGATGCACGGTTTGGAAATGGCAAGCAAAACAAATATGGCACCGGTCTGCGATAATCAGCAAGTGGCCAACTAAATGCATCAAGTTAAATATGCTACAGCACTCAAACATGGCAACAAAATACATGGAAGGGATCCACTCATGAAGCTTGACAAAATATGAGCACTGAGCTACGGCTAATTCATCCATTAATAGGTTCAAACAAGCATGGCAAAAGTGCAAATGATAACAGGTTTCAGACTTAGTAAAATTAACACAAGTCTGGAATTTATCATCAGGAAGCAATCTTTAGAGCATGAAAACTACAAGCTACAGGAACTTAACATGGCAAATCAAGGCATGGCATGAAGATACTCAAAGCACTTAACAAAAGTCCCTTAGTGACCTTGAGCCAAAATGGATCATAAAATACAATTGCAAGCATGTGAACATAGCAAAAACACAAACAAATTCAGACTTAGTGAAAAACTAGAGCATGCAAAACAGTTAACGAGTAGGCATGTTTACGAACTCGATGCACTCACTACAGAGCATGGCATGACAAACTAAGCATACACCAATCAAGAAGACATAGCATAGAATCTAGACATGGCAAGAACAACAACATAGCATGCACGGATCAATAGCAACATCCTCGGCAAAATCGCTAAACATGTCAACAATCTGCCAAGATCTTTTTATAGCAAAAGTAGAGCTCGATTGACTCAAGCTAGGGTGCTCCATAAATGCAAACAAAGACATGGATGTATAGAGCACCACAAAGTTAACAAAACATCCTTACTGGTCATCCTCAAAAGATGCACGTATCACTAGGAAACAACATGAACATATGGCATAACAACAAAATCAGGACAAGGACTTAGTGAAATTCTAAGTCCCTGAAATCAGCATCAACGATTACGCTACTTTGCAAGCTTGTGCTAGTCACCAAAAATATCACAAAAATACATGGCATACACCCCTGTAAAGATGGAATGGCATATAACACAACACATGTAGAGCTCAGGATCATAGCATGCACACATAAATCATGGCAAAAATGACAAAATGCCATTTGCTGAAACAGATCTGACAAATTCCTCACATAGCCCTCTTCCAACAGCATTTCGGGCATCAAGATGAGCTCCAATGAAAATGATGCAATGAGATGAAATGATGTACTCGTCGAGGCGAACATTTTGATATGCTACACACACGAATCGGAGCTACGGATGCAGAGTTATGGCATGTCAAGAGTTTGGGGGCGAAAAAGTCAACCGAGATCTAGATCTGGCACTGTAGCGGTACTATAGCAGCACTGTAGCAGCTCGCGCCGAGGTCGCCGGAAATGGACGTCGCGGTGGCCGGACTTGGCGGGAGCTCGCCGGAGAAGGGGTGCGATCGCCGGATCCGGGCGTGGGGGCGCCGGATCGGACCGGAGGAGGAGCGGGGCGGCGTCGGGGTGGACTTGGCGGCGGAGGAGAGGGTCGGCGAGGTAGGTGCGGCGAGGACGAGGCGGAGCTCAGGCCAGCTCCGGCGATGGTCCACGGCGGCGTCGGGCGGCTCGGGCTGCCGGAGTTGAAAGAGCCGGGCGGCTCTGCTCCTAGGCGCGGGCGGCGGAGCTTCGGGCCGGGAGGGGCCCGCGCGGGCTCCCCGGGCCGGAGCGCTGGGAGGCGGCGCAGGTGCCACGTGGCGGAATGGCGTTGGCGGCGGCGGTGCGTCCGATTAGGGCGGACGTTGTCCGGCGACGGAGAGGGGATTTTAGCTAGGGTTAGGGTAGAATGACCCGAAAATTTCGGGGAGGTTCTTTAAATAGGGGTAGAGGGAGCTAGGAAGCTCCAAATGGGGTGCGGTTTGCGGCCACGCGATCATGATCGAACACTCTAGACGATGGAGGGGGTTTTGGTCGGTTTTGGGCCAAATTGGAAGGGTGTTGGGCTGCAACACACATGAGGCCTTTTTGGTCCCTCGGTTAACTGTTGGAGTATCAAACGAAGTCCAAATGGCACGAAACTTGACAGGCGGTCTACCGGTAGTAAACCAAGGATGCATGGCAAGTCTCGGTCCAATCCGAAAATGCTTAACACCCGCACACGAAAAAAGGTATAAAGGGACACCGGGTGGCATAGGAGCGCCGGAATGCAAAACGGACAACGGGGAAAAAGCTCGGATGCATGAGACGAACACGTATGCAAATGCAATGCACATGATGACATGATATGAGATGCATGACAAAGACAACAACACACGGAGACAAAAACCTGACAACGATGAAATAAAATAACTTAGTGTCGGAAACGGCAAGAGTTGGAGTACATATAAGGTAAATTACAATGTTTACCCAGGTTCGGGCCCTCTCGATGGAGGTAATACCCTACTTCATGCTTGATTGATCTTCATGATATGAGTATTACAAGAGTTGATCTACCACGAGATCGTAGAGGTTAAACCCTAGAAGCTAGCCTATGATCATGATTGTTGTTGTCCTACGGACTAAACCCTCCGGTTTATATAGACACCGGAGGGGGCTAGGGTTACACAAAGTCGGTTATAAGGGAGGAGATCTACATATCCGAATTGCCAAGCTTGCCTTCCACGCAAAGGAGAGTCCCACCCGGACACGGGACGAAGTCTTCAATCTTGTATCTTCATAGTCCAACAGTCCGGCCAAAGTATATAGTCTGGCTGTCCGAGGACCCCCTAATCCAGGACTCCCTCAGTAGCCCCTGAACCAAGCTTCAATGACGATGAGTCCAGCGCACAGATTGTCTTCGCCATTGCAAGGCGGGTTCCTTCTCCGAATACTCCATAGAAGATTTTGAATACAAAGATCGTGTCCAGCTCTGCAAAACAAATTCCACATACCACCGTAGAGAGTATATTATTCCACAAATCCAATCTGCTGACAACTTTTCATAACGTGACGTCCTGCCGTGGCTCGGTCATTATGAACTGTTTTCCCTGCCTGCCATTGCACGTGTTGCGAGGCGGTTTTATTGGCACGTCTTGTCAAAGCAGAGATCGTGTTCCCCTTATCACGGGAGTCTCATCAATACGGGCGTGGGTAACCCAATCGTGCTTGTTAATATGACTCCTTGATTTTAGGCAAGTTCCAAAGGGGCACACGGAGGACGTTTGATATTTGCCCTTTTTATAAAGGGGCCAAGGCCTGTCCTTTTCTTCTCGCGCTCAATACTTCCCTTCCCCCACCCCAAGTTCAAACACCCAAGGCTCAGGCTAAGCGCTTCGGACCTTCAACCATGTCTGGATCCAACCTTCAAGGCCGGTGGATGGCTTCCTCTGTCATAGAGGAGGACATCAAGAAGCTAAGGGAAGCCAGGTATCTGACCGCCAAAATCTCACACAGGCTGCCTGCTCAAGGGCAGGTCATCCCCACTCCCGAACCCAACGAGAGTTTTGTAGTTGTTTCCCACTTCCTCTGAGGGCTAGGCTTTAGTCTTGATCCCTTTGTTAGAGGGCTCATGTTCTATTACGGGCTCAACTTCCACGATCTAGCTCCAGATTCCATCCTTCACATCTCGTCGTTTATCGTCGTGTGTGAGGCCTTCCTTCGCATCACCCCACACTTCAGATTATGGCTCAAGACCTTCAATGTGAATCCGAAGATGATCGATGGGAGACACGCAGAATGCGGAGGTGCCATAATAAGCAAAGGCGCCGATGCTCCATGGCCAAAGGGTTCCTTCCCGGAGGTGTCCAACGTATGGCAGCGGGAGTGCTTTTACATCACAGCTCCCCGAAGTACGAAGTGGGCAGCTGCCCCCGCCTTTCACCCGGGCCCCCCGCCATAACCGGCGTCATGGGTGAACAAGGGGATGGACTGGGGCCAGTTAATGACGTGCTGACATTGCAGAGTCGCATCCGAGATCTCCTTAAGAGAGATGTCAGCCTTGTCAAGGTAATGCAAGTCATGCTAGTTCGTCGGGTCCTGCCATGCCAACGTCGATCTCTCCGTATGTGGGAGTTCAACCCGGAAGGACCGCAAACTATTCAGTAGTTCTTCAGCGTGACGCTCGAAGAGATATATGGATTGTTCTTCGGATCATGAATAAAGTGTCCGGTCACCACCGAGGATGCGGGTCTCAACTGCAACCGTCCAGATACCCAGGTAAGTAATTTTGCGGCCGAACATGCTGTCTTTTTATTTGTCACAACATCATTTTGAAAAAATCACTCTTGGCCAGGACTGGATAATAAAGGCGAAGATGATCAGGTGTTCGGCCCCCCTTCCCGAAGGCTCACCGGATCCTATACTAGCCAGGATGCTTGAGCACGCACCTTATCAAGTGCCATCAGGGGAAGATAAAGGGAGGAATAAAGAAGCTGAAAGTGGGCCTCACGCATTACTCATCCAAACCGGGGGGATTAGTGTCTCCGTGAAGGAGGATAACCGGGGAGAAGAATCTAAAATTCCCTCTCCCCAAGGAAACAAGAGGACCGCCTCTGGGGACTTGGAAACAAGGGTTTCCAAACGAGGGAAGAATCTTTCGCCAGGGGCCCTACCCCGGAGGGCATCCTTGCCGCACAATGCCCGCAAGGGGATCAGCCCTCCACCGAGCTATAAGTGAACTAGAGTACTTTTGGTAAATATATCCTGCTTTATCTCCGAGGACAATAACCGAGACATATGTCTTGCAGTCTGGATCGTAGCCCTTCTCGACAGAGTTTGTCTTCGGGGGATCTTCTTTCGGAGATGATGGAGAGCAAAACGCCTCTCCCTGTCTCCCCGCCTCATGAGGTGGACGACCCTGAGGTGTCGTCACAGAGGATTTCTCCTGATCCGCCAAGGCCGGGAGGTAACCCTTCGGCCACCCGAAGTCCGGAGTATTCAGCTCCTAAAGGGAGCAACAAACAGAGTTCGGGTATGTCCGGTGCATGACCGGACACACTGATGGGTCTTCTAGAGCAAGCGGCTATCTCAGAGGCGCATCGTACTTTAATGGGTATGGTGGTTGAAAGGATTTCATCCGCCGAAAGTGGGTTGCATGAACCTTTTATGAGCCTACTAAAAGGCTTTGAGGTATGCAAGGTAATATATTTTTTTATGGTACCGCACATGCTAGGTGTGCCCTATACCGATAGTAGCCCCTGAGACTCGGGTTGCTGTCCAGAGGCGGCAAACAGAGGATCATAGTCCCAGGTAGATCATGCTGCTCACATGTGCAGGCGGCTGAAGGTCCAGTGGCTGGCCGGACAGGTGAGTTTGCCGAACTGAGGCGGCAGCTTGATAAGGCAGATGCTGACATCGTGCTTGTGAACAAGCGGCTTGACGAGGCACAGGGTATGTATTCTCTGGTGGTCAACAGATATTAAGAGGAGCATGATGCTAGTATCTATAACATGATGTGACTGCAGGTGGAGCTGCCGCCTGGAGACCCTTCGGGCGGAGCTTGCCCGAGCCAAGGAACAAGCCAGGAGAAATGATGCGGCCGCCCTAAAGGTGGCCGAAGAGTTAAGAGCCGAACGGGCTGCTCATCGCCAAAGTGAAGATAAAATAGCCAAGATGGCCGTTGAGCTGAAGGATACCGCCGACCGGTATGAGCTTCTTGAAAAGGAAAGGCAAGCGAAAGCTGCGGACCTGAAGAAAGCCATGGTAGCAGCCAAGGAAACCCGCTCTAAAATCAGAGCGGCGAAGGAGGAACTTCGTCAAGCCGGAGATATCACGACTGGGAAGCCCTTTTTGTTGCAGACGAAGTTTGGAGATCTGAAGTATGCCCCTCTGGATCAATTATGGAGTGCTGCAGACACGTACTTGGACTTAGCAATGGGTGCTACTGACGCGACTGAGTTTTTCAAAGATCAAAAAGATCATGAAGTGGAAAAATTGTTCTGGTCGCAGTTCAGTGCTCCAACGGGTCCGCTGCTGTTAAATGAGCAAATGGCTGAGTGGGTGGAGCTCCATAGGTTGTCCGGGCTTTCCATGAGGTCTGTCGTGGATCATCTTTGGCCGAAAGGACCAAGGCCGAATAGTTATTTTGGTTTAGTGCAACGGTTCCTTGGTGTTGTGCCGCATATTGACGTTGTAAAGAGGTCGGCGTGCAAAGAGGGTGCGTGGATGGCTCTTGCCCGTGTTAAGACATACTGGGCAGAGATGGATGCCACCGCTATTGCAACCCGGGGTCCAGCCGTAGGCCAGGTCTCGGCCGAGCACTATTTTGAAGAAGTCCTAGAAGGCGCTCGTTTAATAGAGGCTCAGTGCTTGAAGAGTATCATGTTCGAGTGACATGTATCCCAATTGTAACAACAATGATATTTGGATTATAAAGGTTGTGTTTATACTTTTGCCTGAAAGTATTATGATGCCTCCTGTGCGGCCGTTTTATGTATGTATATAACCTGAAAGTTTGCAGTCGTCGGCTTCAGCCCCCACGCATATAATGCGGGGGTGTTCGGAAAAATGCGTATTCACACTTGATCCAACGTCTTGGTCCATTAAGGAGGTGATAGCGTGGCAAACAAGGCAATCGGACTATATTGCTTTAACACTTTCACTTAGTCATAGGAGTTTGACAGTGGGGCTACTATATAGCCCCTGGTACTTCCGCCCTTATCTGAATACAGTGCGCGTACATACATGACCGGGAAACTGATCCTTCGTTAATGCGGGGGAATCGCGAAGGTTCCGCTGAGTCCTCGAGTGGTTGACCAGTCTCGCGCTTTATCATGACAGTCAGTTTTCAGCTTTCTCTACTGAGGTGCTCATCCAGATGAACCAGGGCACAATCGCAGTAGTTCTCCCGGTGCCGCCTTAGCCGATAGAGCGGAACGTAAGGTAGCAAAACACGGAGCCGGGCAAACCCAACTATTGACCAAAGACATGATTCGGAGCTGATGCATATAAGGCCAAACTCGTGACGCCGAACACTCCCTAAGGTATTTGGTCTTTATAACGTATACTGGGCTGAGTAACGCCCTCGATAATAAGCCCTGAATTTCTAGGTACGTGCATTAGTCTGACGTGATGAAATGCCAATAACGCCAGCATCCCTCTTGGTTATGTTGAGTATCCAGAGGGTGTAAAGCAACAAGAGACAGTAAAAAAGGTTTACACAGGGTCTTAATCTAAAAAGAAACCTTTCAATGGGGCCCTGCTGCACGTCTGCGCCTGTGTCTCCGTTGTGCCGTATCCTGGAAGGGTGTAGCACGATGATCATCTATAAGAGAGAAAAGCCTAGGTGAAAGTTTTCGTGCGAAAAATTGGTTATTCTTAGTAGACCATTAAAATTCAATATAAATAAGGTCAAGCCGAACTGTAGTCCTTTTTTCATGCGGGAAGCCCCTAGCACCACCTATGGGGGTATATCCATCAATCCAGTCTTAGGTTTATCTGACTTGTTACAGCTAGTGGTGCGCCGGACTCGTCTAGCCGTGTTCGCGGTCTTGACGACCGATCACTTATTCTGGTTGAAGAGGCCGTTCAGTGTTCGGCTGCTAAAGCTGCCACACATTCTTTCGCACATAAGGAATGCTTTGTGTTTTTTTAACTATGATGATGCCACGTGGACCGGGCATCTTAAGCTTAAGATAAGCGTAATGCGATATTGCACTAAAACGAGTGAAGGCAATTCTTCCGAGTAGTGCTTCATAGCCGCTTCGGAATGGAGCGATGTCGAAGGCCTTATCACGGGAGTCTCATCAATACGGGCGTGGGTAACCCAATCGTGCTTGTTAATATGACTCCTCGATTTTAGGCAAGTTCCAAACGGGCACATGGAGGACGTTTGATATTTGCCTTTTTTATAAAGGGGCCAAGGCCTGTCCTTTTCTTCTCGCGCTCAATCCTTCCCTTACCCCACCCCGAGTTCCAACACCCAAGGCTCAGGCTAAGCACTTCGGACCTTCAACCATGTCTGGATCCACCCTTCAAGGCCGGTGGATGGCTTCCTCTGTCATAGAGGAGGACATCAAGAAGCTAAGGGAAGCCAGGTATCTGACCGCCAAAATCTCGCACAGGCTGCCTGCTCAAGGGCAGGTCATCCCCACTCCCGAACCCAACGAGAGTTTCGTATTTGTTTCCCACTTCCTTTGAGGGCTAGGCTTTAGTCTTGATCCCTTCGTTAGAGGGCTCATGTTCTATTACAGGCTCGACTTCCATGATCTAGCTCCAGATTCCATCCTTCACATATCGTCGTTTATCGTCGTGTGTGAGGCCTTCTTCCGCATCACCCCACACTTCAGATTATGGCTCAAGACCTTCAATGTGAAGCCGAAGATGATCGATGGGAGACACGCAGAATGCGGAGGTGCCATAATAAGCAAAGGCGCCGATGCTCCATGGCCAAAGGGTTCCTTCCCGGAGGTGTCCAACTTATGGCAGCGGGAGTGCTTTTACATCACAGCTCCCCGAAGTACGAAGTGGGCAGCTACCCCCGCCTTTCACCCGGGCCCCCTACCACAACCAGCGTCATGGGTCAACAAGGGGCTGGACTGGGGGCCAGTTAATGACGTGCCGACATTGCAGAGTCGCATCCGAGATCTCCTCAAGAGAGATGTCAGCCTTGTCAAGGTAATGCAAGTCATGCTAGTTCGTCGGGTCGTGCCATGCCAACGTCGATCTCTCCGTATGTGGGAGTTCAACCCGGAAGGACCGCAAACTATTCAGTAGTTCTTCGGCGTGACGCTCGAAGAGATGTATGGATTGTTCTTCGGATCACGAATAAAGTGTCCGGTCACCACCGAGGATGCGGGTCTCAACTACAACTGTCCAGATACCCAGGTAAGTAATTTTGCGGGCAAACATGCTGTCTTTTTATTTGTCACAACATCATTCTGAAAAAATCGCTCTTGGCCAGGACTGGATAAGAAAGGCGAAGATGATCAGGTGTTCGCCCCCCCTTCCCGAAGGCTCACCGGATCCTATACTAGCCAGGATGCTTGAGCACGCACCTTATCAAGTGCCATCAGGGGAAGATAAAGGGAGGAATAAAGAAGCTGAAAGTGGGCCTCACGCATTACTCATCCAAACCGGGGGGGTTAGTGTCTCTGTGAAGGAGGATAACCGGGGAGAAGAATCTAAAATTCCCTCTCCCCAAGGAAAGAAGACGACCGCCTCTGGGGACTTGGAAACAAGGGTTTCCAAACGAGGGAAGAATCTTTTGCCAGGGGCCCTACCCCGGAGGGCATCCTTGCCGCACAGTGCCCGCAAGGGGATCAGCCCTCCACCGAGCTGTAAGTGAACTAGAGTACTTTTGGTAAATATATCCTGCTTTATCTCCGAGGATAATAACCGAGACATATGTCTTGCAGTCCGGATCGTAGCCCTTCTCGACAGAGTTTGTCTTTGGGGGATCTTCTTCCGGAGATGATGGAGAGCGAAACGCCTCTCCCTGTCTCCCCGCCTCATGAGGCGGACGACCCTAAGGTGTCGTCACAGAGGATTTCTCCTGATCTGCCAAGGCCGGGAGGTAACCCTTCGGCCACCCGAAGTTCGGAGTATTCGGCTCCTAAAGGGAGCAATAGAAAGAGTTCGGGTATGTCCGGTGCACGACCGGACACACTGATGGGTCTTCTGGAGCAAGCGGCTATCTCAGAGGCGCATCATACTTTAATGGGTACGGTGGTTGAAAGGATTTCATCCGCCAAAAGTGGGTTGCATGAAGCTTTTATGAGCCTGCTAAAAGGCTTTGAGGTACGCAAGGTAATATTTTTTTATGGTACCACACACGCTAGGTGTGCCCTATACCGATAGTAGCCCCTGAGACTCGGGTTGCTGTCCAGAGGCGGCAAACAGGGGATCATAGTCCCAGGTAATGATCATGCTGCTCACATGTGCAGGCGGCTGAACGTCCGGTGGCTGGCCGGACTAGTGAGTTTGCCGAACTGAGGCAGAAGCTTGATACGGCAGATGCCGACATCGTGCTTGTGAACAAGTGGCTTGACGAGGCACAGGGTATGTATTCTCCGGTGGTCAACAGATATTAAGAGGAGCATGATGCTAGTATCTATAACATGATGTGACTGCAGGTGGAGCTGCCGCCTGGAGACCCTTCGGGCGGAGCTTGCCCGAGCCAAGGAACAAGCCAGGAGAAGTGATGCGGCCGCCCTAAAGGCGGACGAAGAGTTAAGAGCCGAACGGGATGCTCATCGCCAAAGTGAAGATAAAATAGCCAAGATGGCCGTTGAGCTGAAGGATACCGCCGACCGGTATGAGCTTCTTGAAAAGGAAAGCCAAGCGAAAGCGACGGATCTGAAGAAAGCCATGGTAGCAGCCAAGGAAACCCACTCTAAAATTAGAGCGGCGAAGGAGGAACTTCGTCAAGCCGGAGATATCACAGCTGGGAAGCCCTTTTTGTTGCGGACGAAGTTTGGAGATCCGAAGTATGCCCCTCTGGATCAATTATGGAGTGCTGCAGACACGTACTTGGACTTAGCAATGGGCGCTACTGACGCGACTGAGTTTTTCAAAGATCAAAAAGATCACGAAGTGGAAAAAAAATTCTGGTCGCAGTTCAGTGCTCCAACGGGTCCGCTGCTGTTAAATGAGCAAATGGCCGAGTGGGTGGAGCTCCATAGGTTGTCTGGGGTTTCCATGAGGTCTGTCGTGGATCATCTTTGGCCGGAAGGACCAAGGCCGAATAGTTATTTTGGTTTAGTGCAACGATTCCTTGGTGTTGTGCCGCATATTGACGCTGTAAAGAGGTCGGCGTGCAAAGAGGGTGCATGGATGGCTCTTGCCCGTGTTAAGACATACTGGGCAGAGATGGATGCCACCGCTATTGCAACCCGGGGTCCAGCCGTAGGCCAGGTCTCGGCCGAGCACTATTTTGAAGAAGTCCTAGAAGGCGCTCGTTTAATAGAGGCTCAGTGCTTGAAGAGTATCATGTTTGAGTGACATGTGTCCCAATTGTAAAAACAATGCTATTTGGATTATAAAGGTTGTGTTTATACTTTTGCCTGAAAGTATTATGATGCCTCCTGTGCGGCCGTTTTATGTATGTATATAACCTGAAAGTTTGCAGTCGTCGGCTTCAGCCCCCACGCATATAATGCGGGGGTGTTCGAAAAAACGTGTATTCACACTTGATCCAACGTCTTGGTCCATTAAGGAGGTGATAGCGCGGCAAACAAGGCAATCGGACTATATTGCTTTAACACTTTCACTTAGTCATAGGAGTTTGATAGTGGGGCTACTATATAGCCCCTGGTACTTCCGCGCTTATCCGAATACGGTGCACGTACATACATGACCGGGAAACTGGTCCTTCGTTAATGCGGGGTAATCGCGAAGATTCCGCTGAGTCCTCGAGTGGTTGACCAGTCTCGCGCTTTATCATGACAGTCAGTTTTCGGCTTTCTCCACTGAGGTGCTCATCCAGATGAACCAGGGCACAATCGCAGTAGTTCTCCCGGTGCCGCCTTAGCCGATAGAGCGGAATGTAAGGTAGCAAAACATGGGAGCCGGGCAAACCCAACTATTGACGAAAGACATGATTCGGAGCTGATGCATATAAGGCCAAACTCGCGACGCCGAACACTCCCTAAGGTATTCGGTCTTTATAACGTATACTGGGCTGAGTAACGCCCTCGATAATAAGCCCTGAATTTCCAGATACGTGCATTAGTCTGACGTGATGAAATGCCAATAACGCCAGCATCCCTCTTGGTTATGTTGAGTATCCAGAGGGTGTAAAGCAACAACAGACAGTAAAAAAGGTTTGCACAGGGTCTTAATCTAAAAAGAAACCTTTGAATGGGCCCCTGCTGCATGTATGTGCCTGTGTCTCCGTTGTGCCGTATCCTGGAAGGGTGTAGCACGATGATCATCTATAAGAGAGAAAAGCCTAGGTGAAAGTTTTCGTGCGAAAAATTGGTTATTCTTAGTAAACCATTAAAATTCAATATAAATAAGGTCAAGCCGAACTGTAGTCCTTTTTTCATGCGGGAAGCCCCTAGCACCACCTATGGGGGTATATCCATCGATCCAGTCTTAGGTTTATCTGACTTGTTACAGCTAGTGGTGCACCGGACTCGTCTAGCCGTGTTCGCGGTCTTGACGACCGATCACTTATTCTGGTTGAAGAGGTCGTTCAGTGTTCAGCTGCTAAAGCTGCCACACATTCTTTTGCACGTAAGGAATGCTTTGTGTTTTCGTTAACTATGATGATGCCATGTGGACCGGGCATCTTAAGCTTAAGATAAGCGTAATACGGTATTGCACTAAAACGAGTGAAGGCCGTTCTTCCGAGTAGTGCTTCATAGCCGCTTCGGAATGGAGCGATGTCGAAGGTTAACTTTTCACTTCAGAAGTTGTCGGGAGAACCGAATACAACCTCTAGTACTAGAGAGCCCGTGCAGCGGCCCTCTCGGCCTGGTATTACTCCTTTAAAGGTAGTATTGCTTTGGCTGATTCTTGTTGGGTTTATCCCCATTTTGCGGACTGTGTCCTGATATATCACATTAAGACTACTGCCGCCGTCCATAAGGACTCGGGTGAGATGGTATCCGTCAATTATTGGGTCTAGTACCAAGGCAGCCGATCCTTCGTGCCGAATACTAGTCGGGTAATCCCCGCCATCAAAAGTGATCGGGCAGGCCGACCAAGGGTTGAACTTGGGGGTAGAGGGCTCCATGGCGCATACGTCTCGGAGTGCGCATTTGCTCCTCTTCTTCGTTACATGAATCATGTTCACTGTTTTGACCTCTACTGGGAATTTTTTCTGGCCCCTAGTGTTCGGCTGGCGAGGCTCATCCTCGTCTTCGCTTGGTGTCTCCCTCCCCTTGTGTTCAGCATTTAGCTTGTCGGCCTGCTTGAAGACCCAGCATTCTCTGTTGGTGTGATTTGCAGGTTTGTCGGAGGTGCCATGAATCCGACAACTTCTGAAGTGAAAAGTTAACCTTCGACAAACACGATGGTCCATCTCTGCTGCCTTTAAATGGCTTTTTCCGTTGACCGGGTCGAGAGCTCCTAAATCCGGCGTTTATCGATGTGTTGTCTGGGTTGTCTTCATTGTTTCGACGCTTGCTTTTATTGCGTCATGGTTTTCCATTGCCATCCTTGACTTCAGATGTGCCTGGGTCGCTGGTGCCGCTACGGGCCAGCCAACTATCTTCGCCCGCACAAAAGAGGGTCATAAGGCTTGTTAGGGCTGCCATTGTCCTCAATTTTTCCTGGCCGAGGTGTCTGGCGAGCCATTCATCCCAGACACTATGTTTGAAAGCCGCTAAGGCTTTGGTGTCCGGGCAGTCGACAATTTGATTCTTCTTAGTGAGGAATCTGTTCCAAAGCTTTCGGGCTGACTCTCCGGGCTGTTGAATTATATGACTTAAATTGTCTGCATCCGGAGGTCGGACATAGGTCCCTTGAAAATTAGCCCTAAAAGCATCTTCTAGCTCTTCCCAACTTCCAATTGAGTTTTCGGGGAGGCTCTTCAGCCAGTGCCGAGCTGGTCCTTTAAACTTGAGGGGCAAGTATTTGATGGCGTGGAGATCATCTCCGCGAGCCATGTGGATATGAAGGATAAAGTCCTCAATCCAGACCCCAGGGTCTGTCGTTCCGTCGTATGCCTCTATGTTCACGGGTTTGAATCCTTCTGAAAATTCGTGATCCAGAACCTCATCGGTGAAGCATAGGTGGTGCGCAGCACCTCTGTATTTGGATGTGTCATGGCATTCTGATGGTTGGAGTGTCCGGTTTTGATTCTGTGTCGAAGCACGCTTCCTAGATCCGTAGATGGACTTGGTCATACCGGCTTTTTGGTGCAAGTCCTCGCGTAAATCGTGTGCTGACTTATGTGCGACATTGTTAGCCGCCCTATCGTGGCCATGGGGTGGTCGATCCGGCTGATCAGTCGTTTTATTTTTCGGCTGTATAGTCTCTAAAGCCTCGTCATCGAATTCGGGCAGCAGCTTGCGCTTTGGATAGCTCTTTGTGTGGCGGCTGCCACCATACTTTTCTTCAGTGTCGAGCACTTTGTTCCATCTACTATTGAGTGTATTTTGCGCGGCCTTAAGTCTTTGCTTCTGCTTCTTCAGACTCCTCACGGTGGCAATAAAGCCTTCTGTGGATGTCCTCTTGCTCCAAGTGCCTTTCTGGGATGATGTGTGCATCGTCGTCCGGACTGTTCTCCTCTCCGGAGATAGGTTGATGAGCTTTACCCTCGGCGTTGCCATGATGGGACAGTGGCTCCGTACTATGTTCGCCGTCCGCTGGTTCATCCTGCTCTATCGCTGGGTCCATGTGGTCGTCGTTTGCTTTGGAGTCGACCGGGGTATTATTCTTTCTTGCGCTGTTATCGCTGTTTTTGTCGAGGCGGGATTTGAAGCGGCGCCTACATCGTCGCTTTGGTTGCTCCTCGAGGGGATTATCCTTCGATGCATCCTTCTGTTCCTCGTCATTGTTTTCTTTGGGTGTATCCACCATGTATATATCGTGTGATGAAGTGGTTGTCCAACGCCCTGTGGGCGGTGGTTCCTGTTCCTCTCATGCATCGTCGTCTATACCGTCGATGTTTTCGGAGTCGAAATCAAGCATGTCAGTTGAATCGTCGACAGTGGCTATTAAGTGGGTGGTGGGTGGGGAACGAATTTCTTCGTCGTCCGCTTCCCACTCCAGCCGGTCATAGTTCGGCCAAGGGCCTCCTGACAAGGAGAGAGACCTTAATGAATTTAGCACATCACCCAAGGGCGAGTGCTGAAAGATATCTGCGGAGGAAAACTCCATGATCGGCGCCCAATCAGATTCGATATGCACGAACGCAGGCGGTTCGGAGCCCGTGGCCGGGGACGAATCCAAGGATCCAGCAACACAAGTCTTGTAGGAGGTGAGGTCAGTATTCGGCTCTATCGCCACTGAGTGTGCGGCCTCCTTGGCGGGGTCCATCCACCCATCCTCGTATGGCGCGATCTGCTCCGGATCGAGGGCCGGAGTTGCCACAGGTGTGATCTCCCAAACACTGTCTGGCGGCAGAGCTAAGTCATACTCGTCGTGGCTGTGCGGCACACCTGACACGGGCTCGAATCCATCGAAGATCAAGTCTCCGTAGATGTCTGCAGTATAGTTTAAGTTTCCAAACCTGACCTGATGGCCAGGGGCGTAGCTCTCGATCTGCTCCAGATGGCCAAGCGAGTTGGCCCATAGTGCGAAGCCGCCGAATGCAAAGATCTGTCCGGGGAGAAAAACCTCACCCTGGATCGCATCATTGCCGATGATCGAAGGAGCCATCAAGCCTTACGATGACGACACCGTGGAACTCTCAATGAAAGCACCAATGTCGATGTCAAAACCGACGGATCTCGGGTAGGGGGTCCCGAACTATGCGTCTAAGGCGGATGGTAACAGGAGGCAGGGGACACAATGTTTACCCAGGTTCGGGCCCTCTTGGTGGAGGTAATACCCTACTTCCTGCTTGATTGATCTTTATGATATGAGTATTACAAGAGTTGATCTACCACGAGATCGTAGAGGCTAAACCCTAGAAGCTAGCCTATGATTATGATAGTTGTTGTCCTACGGACTAAACCCTCCAGTTTATATAGACACCGGAGGGGGCTAGGGTTATACAGAGTCGGCTATAAGGGAGGAGATCTACATATCCGAATTGCCAAGCTTGCCTTCCACGCAAAGGAGAGTCCCACCCGGACACGGGACGAAGTCTTCAATCTTGTATCTTCATAGTCCAACAGTCCGGCCAAAGTATATAGTCCGGCTGTCCGAGGACCCCCTAATCCAGGACTCCCTCAGGCGGGCCCTCCCCCCTTGTGGCTGCCTCGTGGCTCTTCCGACTTGCACTCCAAGTCTCCTGGGTGTCTTCTGGTCCCAAAAAAATCATCGCAAAAATTTTATTCCGTTTGGACTCCGTTTAGTATTCCTTTTCTGTGAAACTCTAAAACAAGGAAAAAACAAAAACTGGCATTGGGCTCTAGGTTAATAGGTTAGTCCAAAAAATCATATAAAATGGCATATTAATGCATATAAAACATCCAAAACAGATAATATAATAGCATGGAACAATAAAAATTTATAGTACGTTGGAGACATATCAGTGCTACTTAAACTATGTCTGGAATCCTTTACTCACTCAGTTAAGTGCATTGTTGATGAAATTCGTGAAAAGACACGAAAATCTTGAGACTGAGTTGTGTATGACTCTTTCTTGATGTTGATGTCTATAACCTCTTGATACACGTTGCAGACATATTCATGACACCATTAAGAGTTGGTCATACTTGCACAGGGAAAACTATCATACCAGTGATATGCCAACATAGTGATATTACCATGCATACTTTACTCTGTTTCCATTCATGGGTTGCTTGCGAGTACATTCAAACGTACTCATTGGCTTGTCCCTAGCTATTTACTTGGCCAGGCCTGGAAGAGCAGGAATACGAAGAAGAGTTCTTTGGTGACGAAAATGCGAACTAGGACACTTTCCCAGTCAGAATGCTTGTAGGGTTAAGGCAGATGGCATGGGTCCTACTTATCAACGAAGATTTTCCGCTGCTTGTGTTTTATTTGATGTTCAACCCTTGAGGCTTTATCTATGTAAGACTTGACCATAATGGACCTATTTATGTAAGACACTATGTAATGGATGTAAACTCTTGATATTCAGTGTATGGTGTACGGTGAGCATTGATCCTTGGGATCACTGTGCGCATGTAACCGGTGGCTTCAAATATGTAAGTCGGGGTCCCCACAGCCATGAATGATCATAGTTATGATTTGCCTTATTCTGTCAATTGCCCAACAATAATTTGTCTACCATGCCACTACATGCTTTCGAGAGAGATGCCACTAGTGAATCTATGGTCCTGGGTCTACTTTCCATTAATACAAAAAAATCCTACCATTGCTCTTTTACTTTCTGTCGCTTTTCCCTATCAATAGTTGCCTTTAATCTTGTAGCTAGCAGAGTTTGCTGGAAAACGTCTCTCGCCGTCGTCAGACAGGTAAGGGCATCTCCAAGGCAGACTCTTAAACCTCCCCCAAGCATCTGGACCATGTTGTCCGAGCACAGTTTGCCATCCAATGCGGTCCTATATCGATCCGCCGAGCGGTCTATTCCATGTTTTTCGGCAAACTGGGATTAAACATGAGGGAGGGAGGGTTGCGGGAGTCCGGACATCCATCTGGCCAATCAAAAGGCACCACGTACCGTGTCTACTCTGCGTCCGCTCAGAATGGCTAGCATTTGGCGGAAGACTCTGTGCTAATTGCATTACATTTGGCGGAAGACTTTATGCTAATTGCATTACATTTGGGGGAAGGTAGTGTGGAAGATGTTTGTGCATTTGGCGAAAGGTGTTAATTATGCTTGATTAGATGGTCATTGCTAGATTAGGCGGGGCTTAGAGCATCTCCAGCCGTTGGCTCCCCAGGAGGCATAAAAATTGCTCCCTGGGGGCGAGCCGGCGATAGAATCGGCGCTGGGGGCGATTGGGCGTCCAGTCATTTCCCCCAGGCGCCGAGATTGGCCCAGTTTTCGGCCCACTTTTGGCGAATAAAAGGCCCCAAATGGGCGACAATCGGCCCATATTCGGCGTGGTTCGCCGTGGCTTGGCGTTCAATTATGAACATAAATATATTTTTTATTACATAGTTCATCACAGAAAATCAAATAGTTCAACAAAATAGTGCAACGACAAATAGTTCAATACAAATTATATTATTCAACAAATAAAAACTCATATTTCATCACACGTCGAGCCCGTCGTCGCCCTTGAGCCTTAAAAGGTGTTCCACCAGATCCTGCTGTAGTTGATGATGCACCTGTGGGTCTCGGATCTCCTGACGCATACTGAGGTAGGCAGCCCAGGTTGCCGGTAGCTGGTGATCAACTTCGGCTAGAGGACCCTGCCTGTAGTATGGTTCAATGTCAAACATTGGTTCTTCCTGCTCGCTCTCGATGATCATGTTGTGCAAGATGACACAGCAAGTCATGATCTCCCACATTTGATCTTTCGACCAGGTCTGAGCAGGATAGCGGACAACAGCAAATCGAGATTGGAGCACACCAAAAGCCCGCTCGACATCCTTCCTGCAAGCCTCCTGCACCTTGGCAAAGTGGGACTTCTTGCCTTCTGGCACAGTGTTTGAGATAGTCTTCACAAATGTAGACCATCACGGAAGATGCCATCAGCTAGGTAGTACCCCTTGTTATAGTGCCGCCCATTGACCTCAAAGTTCACCGGAGGAGAATGACCTTCAACAAGCTTGGCAAAGACAGGGGAGCACTGCAGCACGTTGATGTCATTGTGAGTTCCTGGCATACCAAAGAAGGAGTGCCAAATCCAGAGGTCCTGTGTGGCCACCGCCTCAATTACCACACTACAACCGCCTTTGGCGCCTTTGTACATCCCCTTCCAAGCAAATGGGCAATTCTTCCATTTCCAATGCATGTGGTCGATGCTTACAAGCATCCCAAGAAATCCTCTTGCTACATTCTATGCTAGGATCCGAGCAGTGTCTTCCGCGTTGGGGGTTCGCAAGTATTGCGGTCCAAACACTGCCACCACTGCCCGACAGAACTGGTAGAAACACTCAATGCTGGTGGACTCGACCATGCGCCCATAGTCGTCGAGTGAATCACCGGGAGCTTCGTATGCAAGCATCCTCATCGCTGTCGTGCACTTTTGGATCGAGGTGAATCCAAGTTTGTCGGTGCAATCTTTCTTGCACTTGAAGTAGCTGAGGAAAAGCTTTCGACTCATCCGATAATGGCACCAAAATGTTTTGTCGCCGTGCAGTGGAGCGCCGGCGAAGTAGTCGGAGTAGAGCATGCAGTAGCCTTCGAGACGATGCCGGTTCTTTGCTTTCACCCGCCCCGGCGCCGAGCCACCTCGCCGCGGCTTTTCATTGCTCGCCAGCAGCTGGGCGAGGGCGGCGAGCACCATGAGATGCTCTTCCTCCTGGACGTCGGCCTCGGCTTCCTCCTCCAGCAGCGCGGCGAGCACTTCCTCGTCATCCGAGTCCACACTACTAGGGAAAAGCTTATAGGCAGATGCTTACTAGTAGCGAGGGTTTATAACCCTAGCTACTGCTACTTACTAGTGGCGCAGGTTTTTACCCCTCGCTACTACTAAGTTGATACTAGTAGCGCGGGGTTTTAACCCTCGCTACTACTAAGTGATCTCTACCGTGCCCTCCCGGGACATTCCATAGTAGTAGCGAGGGGTACAAACCTGCGCTACTACTAAGTTGATAGTAGTAGCGCGGTTTTATACCCCTCGCTACTACTAAGTACGAGGTAGGTGAAATCCACGTATCCTCAGCCGAATCCCTCCTCTCTCCCTCACTTTCCCCCTCTCTCACTTTCCTCGTCTCTCCCTCATACTCCAGCGGTGGCCGCCGCTGGTACACTCTGCTTTCTTCCCCCTCCTCTCTGAGATCCCTCCGGTGGGCGGTCGCCGGAGCTCCTCGCTGCCGCCAAGATGCGGAAGCGCGACCTCGGCATCCTCCTCCTCATCGCCTTCACCGTCTTCTTCTTGCTCCAGGTCAGCCCTCCTCCTCCCCCCCTCTTCGATTCGATCCGGAACGCTAGCTGACCCATCCCCCTCCTCCTCCGGCAGCATGAGGGCGACTTCTCATTCCAGGAGGCGTGGTACCAGCTGTCGGACGACAGGTTCCCGATCAAGCATGACGTGGACCGCCTCCCGCCGCCGCTCGTCGCCGACCTCAACGGCGACGGCCGCCGTGAGGTGCTGCTCCCCACGCACGATGGCAAGATGCAGGTCCTCCAGCTCCCAGCCCACGCCGAGCTGGCCTCCGCGTCCGCCCTCGACGGATTCCACGAGGCACGCGTCATGGCCGAGATCTCCCTGCTCCCGGCCAACGTGCGCGTGTCATGGGGTTGAGATTTTTTTTTGGTTTTCAAATTAATAGTAGTAGCGCGGGTCACAGACACGCGCTACAGATAGTTAGTAGTAGCGCGTGTCGAACCCGCGCTACTACTAACACACGTACTAGTAGCGCGGGATGCACCGCGCTACTACTACTAGTTAGTTGTAGCGTCGTAGTAGTAGCGCAGGCACCCGCGCTACTACTAGCTTTTAACCCGCGCTACTACTAGGCTTTTTCCTAGTAGTGCCATCTCGCCGAGGGAGGCAAATCGCCGAACACCTTGCGCGCCGGTGGGCGTGTACCCGCCGCTAAACTGCCCCTCAGCGGCCGGAAACGCCCAGCTGCTGGTGGAGGGGCTGCCTCGGCGAACTCTGCTATTTTTCCGGCGGGGATTGGCTATCTAGCAGTGAAGGGCAGCGATCGGCGCCGGGATACAGCTAGTGGCGGCCGAGGGCGCGGGGTGTGAGAGGCGAGACGGGAAAAAAACTTGACTTTTCACCTGACGGGGTGGGCCAGCCGCGCTTTTCCCTTGCGCCGGAGCCCCCGATCGCCCCCCAGTGTGCCGGGTTCGGCCTGCGAGCGCCAGGCCCAAAAACGGGCCGAACCGGCGCTTTTCGACGTCCTAGGGGGCACGACTAGGGCTTTTTTTTACGTCGACGCCCAAAAAATGACCTGGGGGCTGTTGGAGACGCGGCTGGAAATGCTCTTAGTAACTTCATTTGGCGAAAGCTAGCTTTCCGCCAAATGCTTATGAGTAGCATTGACGGAAATTAGTAGCTTATAGCTCTTAGACAAATTACAAATCACGGCCGCTACTTTTTTAAGGCCAACATTTTCGGACAAATACCGTGTCCTGTCGCGGGTCGGCGTTGGACACGCCCTAATGGCCTTATTTGGTTCGGCTGTGGATTTCTAAAAGCAGCTGTGAAAAATCTGCTGTAGAAAAACAGCTGTAGAAAATCTGATGTGAAAAAGATGTAGGTCATTTGTCAAACCAGCTGATACAGTCTTTTCAGATTTTGGCCCGCAGCGGAATCAGATTTTGGAAAGCACGTCCTGGGCTGCTTCCGCTTTTGGTTCAAATTTTGATGGCGGATTTCTGAAATCGGATTCTGCTAGGTTCGCCCTTTGATTCAGATTCTGCTGCGCGGCAGCGTAATCCGTCGATAAAAGCTGAACCAAACAGGGCCATATGTCCCTTCTTTTAACTTTGCGTCCAGCGAATTGACAAAAAGTCACACACATCAACGTGTCCAAGAGGGGAGTTCAGAAAAGAAAGAGAAGAAAACTTATCCAAGAGGGGGGTGCACCACGAGTAGAGCCGTCGGCCAGAAAAGCGCAGAACGCACGCACCAGGGTTCTCACACGACACGCCTCGACGTTTCCATCGTTCGTCACGCCGTGCCTCCATCGACCGACCGATCAATCAAAAAGCAAAGCGTATTAAAGTCCGCCCTTCCGTGGCCCGGACGTCGATGATCTGTGGCCAGCGGAGCGCGGCGACGGCGACCGGTGGCGACGGCGGCGCAGGGTAGCGTAGCAGTCGACCAGGCCGACATACCACACGCACGCACACCCGAGGCCAGACGCAGGCACGGCAACGGGTCACGGAGAGCTCGCCGCGGCAGGGACGTGACGTGTGTGGTGGTGGACGGCGCTCGCGTGGCTCAGTTTTTTTTCCCCGTTTCCCCCCCTCCCTCCTCCGCTCTCCAGTCCAGGGAAAGCTCCCGCCCTCGCCGCTCGGGGAGCGGCAGAGAAATGCGACGGCGATGCCCCCCTTCCTCCCCTCGCTGCCCCTCCCAGCCCTAACCCTATCCCTACCCCTGCCCCCCGCCCCCGCCCCTCGCCGCCACCGCGTCTTCGCCGCCGCCGCCGCCTACGGGCCGCAGCCCTGCCGCGGCCGCGTCTGCGTCTGCGCCGCCTACAGGCCCCCGCCGCGGCAGCCCTACCGCCGCCAGCCCGCCCCCGCCCCGGCCCCGCGCCCGCCCAATGCGCCCGCGCCGCCGCAGCGCGGCCCGCGGGGCCAGGAGGAGCTCGAGGAGGCGATCTACGACTTCATGCGCCGCTCCGACAAGCCCGGCGCCTTCCCCACCCGCGCCGAGCTCCTCGCCGCGGGGCGCGCCGACCTCGCCGCCGCCGTCGAGTCCAGCGGAGGCTGGCTCTCCCTCGGATGGTCCTGGTCCTCCGACGACGACGCGCGGCGGCCGGCTGCGTCAACGGCCGGCCCCGGCGTGCACCCTGAATACCCGCCCGAGGCGGGTCCTTCTGGCCGACCGCCAAACTCGGCCGCGGATTCCGTAAGGTGGGTAACCGAGCCGCTCTGTAATGTAATGTGTCCCCCTCTGTTGATTGCTCTGCGACGACTTGCTGAATTCCGAGTGTTGCAGGGAGCAGCAGGAACCGGCGCCGTCTGGGAGGCAGCCGGAGACGGAGGAGACAGAGTGGGTGCCTGCTAAATCTCTTTTGAGTTATTTTGATTGATATATGCTGGTTCCTTATTGATTTTGCTTGTTGCTACGTAATCGATTGCAGGGAGGCAGGGTCTGGGGCAGGCCTGGAGGGAATGCTCGCCAGGCTGCGGAGAGAGAGGGAGCGTGCGCGGCCACCGCCACGCAGCAAGAATCAAGCGGGAGGGCGAGGTCAAAATGGCGGTATGTGCAGCTTCGACTCTTGGCGTTCTATCGAAACATGTGTTGTTTTCAGTTGTGCAACATGAGCATCTTCTTTGCAAACAGTTATATGTTTGTTGATAAGGGAACACCAACTTTTGCAACCAATGAAACTTTGCATAGTATACAGCTCATTGTGCCATATTGTTTAGTTACAGCCCGTGGAAGGCTTAATGCTCTGCTGGATAAAATTAATGCTAAGCTCATGCCGGGCAGGAAGGAAGTGCCGCCGACAATAGTTCATGCAAAAGCTGTCTGTTCTCACGGACCGGACTTCCCTTTCCCCCGACATATATAACTAGCAGTGCAGTAGTTTAGCGCTTTCCATTTAAGGTTGCAAAGGGGACAAACATACCGTTTTTTGTTCTATGTCGCTTTCTAAAAATAGAAGCGTGGCGTTAGAACTTTCTTTCTCATGATCCGACATATTTTTTGTCGTCGTGCTACTGCTTAATGTAAAGTTGTTTGCACCTTGACAGCACTGCAATTATTTGAGTAATCGTGAATCTACAGAAGACTACCACATTATTTTGTTTGTGCCTTTTAATCATAGTAGTAATATGTTCTGTTACATACAACTGGTTTAGCTTTGTTATTACTCTGCCCATTTCAGCATTTGGTCCTTCCAAGCTAATGGCTTTTTTGTGTTAAATCTCTTACAATACACGGAGGATAATTCATTTTCTATTTCAAATATGCTGCTGTTAATAGTTGCCCCCTAACACCTAAATGAATTGAAGGGTCCATGCTCCCTAGATATACATGGTTGATTGAAGTTAGTAGACTCTGCGTTTTGCAAATATATTTACTAATTAATGACCGCTTTAAGATTGACCATGTGTTTAGGTATTTTACTGATTTAGTGCACACGGATCATTTTCTCGGTACTCTATTAGTATCAACAGTAAAAAGTACACATTGTAAACTTTTGGCTGGAGACTCGGAGAGGAAAATTGAAAGAGTTCCACCTTATATAATAGAAAATAGCGTTGGTTTGTTATTGATGGACAACTAATGGATATTTTTTGTTAGAGAGCTTCTGGATAATTATGTATGTGAACCTTTATTCTGATGTACCATATACTTAATTTCTAGCTGGTGTTTCTTCATTTGTATATTAATGATCATACTTCTGTGTTACATACATGCAGCTTTAATGAACCATAATGGAGCTCCTAGTCGAAGTCCAACTAATGGCATGTACACTCGAAGGATACCTGTGAATGGAAATATACACCGCTCTCATTCTCAAAATGGAATACCAGAGGACAACAAATCAAGTAGTTCGGCCAATGATGCATGGCGAACATGGTCTCTTGACAAGAGTCGGTTTTCTGATTTTGAAGGTTATATGATAACTTAACTTTCTTTCGTTGCGCATCATATCTGTTATGATTATTTCATAACATGTTTAATATGCTGACAGCCGCTGAGATCCATCCTTTGAGCAGAAAACCACCAAAACGTGCTGACCTGAACACTGTGTTGATAGAAGATGATGTTCCTGGACCATCTAATGGTGTGGTTATAAATGATTATCCTAGTGATCATGTAGACTCTGAAAGAGATGAGATACATGCACGTTTTCAAAATTTGGAATTCGATCTTGCAGATTCTCTTAAGACATTAAGATCAAGATTTGATGGAGTTTCGTCATATATGGTGTGTCTCGTCTCTCGTATCATCTTCTTTACTTATCTATCTTTTGTTGTGAAATACTGGTGGGATACGTGATCTTGAGATTTTAGTGTGGTTTTGCATTCAGTTTTCTTCACTTATGCATTTGTAAAGTTGTTTATGCATTGTACTAGACATGGCTCTGCTGTTCCTAACAAAACACACCTGAAGATGTGGTTCTGCTTGCTCTAATTTTCTCTTTATGCACTAAACACTGTCTGCATCATACCCTCGCCCATCACTAGAAAAGTGCCATCTTTGGATGCATGCAGTCAAATTTTTTGATTTTGACTAACACTGTAACAGTATCCTCATCAATATGCAGTCTGACAACATGAAAATGGTACAAGTTCATTTGCCAACGGAACAACTTCCATAAATTTTGATTTTATATCTGTAGATATTCACTGTATATCCACTATCTTTTCTTGCAATGTTGTGATTTCGCAACGCAAACAAATGACTATAGCTAATAATATTCCCTTGCAATGCTGATTGCTGAATGTAGTTGTGTTCTCTACGAGGAAGTAGTTAGCTAGTCGCAAAATAAAAAGCACAGGTACGGAGACATGGACACAGCGATACGCCTAGGGGACACGGGATACGGCATTAAACAGCCATTCAGGGATACGGCGAGTATATATGAAAAAAATTAAAACATGCCATGTAATATAGAGTTAAAAAAATGAAGAGAAACTGAGATAAGATCAGAATACTGCCCCATTTCCATTTGTTGTATTGTTTTTCAAGTGCTCAATGATTGAATTAATTGATCCTCTAGACCCATGTCATTGCAACTTGCAAAATACATCAAATGCTAGTATTAGTCTATTAGAGAGTAGAGACTGGAGAAGACATGCAACAAAGGATGCAGGTGTAACTTTCACCCTCACCCATGGACGATTGGCCACCGGTGGTGGCGCTCCCAAACGCCATGCTCCCTAACATCAAGCAACAATCAAAACAGCAGCACCAGGCACCAGCATGCAAGTGAGCAGCAGCTCAAGAGCAAGCAGCAACGGCATGGACGCATGGGGAAGCAAGCAGCAGACTCAACAGCAAGAAATCGAGCAAAGATATGAAGAGGTTGAGAAGAGGCTGCTGGGGTTATCTGCTTGAGCGTGGTTGCCATCGGGCGGTTGAGTCCAGGGGGCGGCGGTGATAGCGCGTTCGACTTGGAGCAGCGTTCCTTTAGTGGCAAGCGTGTGTGCGACCTTGCAAAATAGGGTTTGTATCGGGCCAAGGCTGTTATTGAGCTTCCTGTGTCCCCAACGTATTCCATACGTATCCCAGCTGTGTCTTTGTTTTTTCCTTTCTTTAATTAGGAAATCAGGGGATACTGGGGGACACGCGTATCTTGGCATGTCCGGCCATATCGCCGTGTCGCAACGAATTAGGACGGCAATTCGGCAGTTTCGGCCGTTTCCATGCTTTGTTGGTCGCAATGATTTAGTTTGCAAATTATTACACATTCTTGTTTTTAGAACCATTGTATTACTGGTAGGAAGTTTCTGATTTTCGAGACTTGGCCCACGCTGATATGAAACTAAAACGATAATGGAAGATCTTGATGCATCTCATCTTGATTTTTCTAGAGGCAATATACTTGTTCTGAGCATCCATCTTTGCCCTTCCATTTTCCAGTCAAATGGCGAAGAAGCAGATGTGGTAAATGGGTTCTCTGATGATTGGGAATTTGAAGAGACAAAAGTAATGCATGCCCAGGAAGAATTACGGACAATCCGTGCTAAAATAGCAGTATTAGAAGGCAAGGTGGCGCTAGAAATAATGTATGGTCACTCACAATTGAATGTTGTTCATCTACGCTTTTTATTTTGTATCAATCTCTTTTATGACTTATTCTGTTGATATCAGTGAGAAGAACAAAATAATTGAAGAAAAGCAAACGAGGCTTGATGAAGTTGAGAAGGCTTTGAGTGAGCTCCGCACAGTATCTGTTGTATGGCCCAATCCTGCTTCAGAAGTTCTATTGACCGGTTCTTTTGATGGGTGGACAAGCCAAGTAAGTGCATGTTCCTATTCTCTGCTTAATTAGTAAATATATAAACTTCAGTAACTAACTATAAAATGAGTGGCAGTTCGTGATTTCAATTTCTATCACTCTTTGGTGTTAGTTGTCAGGTGAATTCCATTGATTTATGTATTAAGTTGAATATTAATGAAGAGAGAAGCTGGATCTATTGCTGCTCTCCTAAGTTGTGTAAATGCAATTTACTGCCAACACCTTATCATGTGCACAGTTAATTCATTTCTTAATGAGTGCAAAACAAACACAATACTCCCTCCGGTCCATATTACGGAGGGAGTACTTAATTTGATGTGGTTCACACACAAGTAAAGTAACTTCAGGAACTAGCAACATGATAGTTACGAGAATGGTAGGGATCGAAGGCGCCCAAGTGCTTTGAAAGATGTTTATTACGTATATGTTTCTAGGAGTAAAGCAAGTTTTTAATCTGATTTTGGTTGTTGGTGCTGTTTTTGGCATAGGCACAATTGTGACAACACGTGTCCATAACTTTTGTGTTAGAAATACTACGTGCTATTTGGATTTGGAAGTTTAGAAACATTGTTTTATATGCCAAAAGAAAAAGGAAAAGCACATGGAATCTTCATATATTTGTTAATACTCCTTCCGTTCCTTTTTATGGCTTGTATTGGTTTGTTGGAAAGTCAAACTTTTCTCCCTTTGACCAAGTTTATAAAAGAATCAATGTATGCAATACTAAATACATAAAATATGGAAATATTTTTCATGAAGGGTCTGATGATACTGATTTGGCATTGTAGATGTTGATACTTTTTTCTATATAAACTTGGTCAAAGATGGAAAAGGTGGACTTTAAAAAAACATCTTATAAAAAGGAACGGAGGGAGTATGTATTTATCATTTTATATTAAGTGGAAACTGAAGCAGCACAATTTTACAAGAGCTTCACTAGGCAAGACCTAGCAACAAATATACTACCTCTGCAACTTTTTATAAGACATTTTTAGAGTCTATGACAATGTGAAAAATGTCTCATATTAAGTTAGGGAGGGAGTATATCTTTATCTGGTACCTTTAGCTGAGATTTAGTCAGTTCCTAGGAGGATACTGGTCACATGACTGACATATCCAAAAGGATGTTCAGTAGTTCAAGCACATATAGGATAGGTACTAGATGTAGAAGCCTGAAGGACAACATTCTGCCATTATAGATCTTAGTTTCACTTTCATATGTATGGGGGTGCTGTTTAGTTTTATTTTGTATACATGATATTTGCATTTCCATGGAGCACACAACACAATTCAGATCAGCCAGCAGAAGAATGTTAGTAGTACAAATCAAATTTGGTTCTAGAGTAAGAAATATTACCTGTGTCCCAAATTACTTGTCTTAGATTTGTCTAGATAGGGATGTACCTATCTAGACAAATCTAAGACAAGTAATTCAGGACGGAGGGAGTATGAATTTGTTATGCCATTTCACCTCTCTTGTCGCTCCTTTGATATAACTTTCAAGATATTGAATATTTAAACATCTAATTATATGAATGTCCATGGAATGTTGTCTGCTTTGGGCTGTGTACTGCAGGAAGTCTCTTTGTTACGTACTCCCTCTGTACCGAAATACATGTCGCTGGAGTAGCAGTAAGTCAACTACTCCAGCGACATGTATTTCGGTACAGAGGGAGTAATATATATAGCTCTGTGCTTGCCTGCTTAATCACACTCTGTTCCATGTGCCTATGACACGTTTTGTCATCTATCTACACATCATCATCGCTATCGTCTTATTCTTGAGTATAATCAAACACTGGACTATTTCCTTTTTGTAGAGAAGGATGGAACAATCAGAAAGCGGCATTTTTTCGTATAACCTGAGGTTGTATCCCGGTAGATATGAGGTAATGGCGTGCTATTCTGCTTTCATTGTCACTGCTTTCTCGTCATCTGATAGTGGGTGTTGGTTTGTGCTTCAGATTAAATTTATTGTTGATGGTGTTTGGAAGAACGACCCGCTGCGCCCTAGCGTGAACAACCATGGGAACGAAAACAACCTTATGATTGTCACTTGACCTGCATCCTTGTAGCAACTGTGTAGATTATAGATTGTCATCAACAATGATTGGTGCCAACTGATTAGATCTCTTCTTTCTTCCGTGTAGCTTATCAGTTTTTCCTGCCTGTCGTTTCTTCATTATTTCTTAGAGAGCCACGCACAACTTCAGGGTGTTGTCTTCGCCCCGCTGAGATGGGAGAAGAATGTAGCTGTTGGTGTGTGTGTTCTTTCCTTCCCCCTCTTTCATCTCCCTGGAGAAGCATAGTGGGGCACTCGAACGCCCCGGTGGCGGTTGGGGGTAGTTCGCCGTCGGTGTCTCAGGTGTGTGTAACAATGTACATATCCCGTGATAGCAAAGTTGTCCATGGTTAGTTTGTCAAGGTGGTGGCGTGCCTGTCAGTGTGCACGCACTGGTTCTTACTATAAGATCCAGGCCGGGAACTCATCCGATAGAACTCACTCGCAGAAGGTTAGCAGCTCATGCACAGATACAAAACACAGTGGAAATGTGAGCCTCCATTGGGTCATCACAGTACAGTTGAAGGCACATTATGCCTGAAACCAACCACAAGTACAGTGAAATAGTTTATCTTCCATTTTAACAACTTACAAGAAAGAAATTAACCACCCCATTGTTGTTTCTTTCATTTTCAACAACTTACAAGAAATTAACCACCCCATTGTTGTCTACAGTACATTTCTTCCTCTCTTTCCCCGCCCACTTCATCTATAGATTGATTGATTTCATAACAGCAGAACCAAAAAATTATAAGAACACAGAAGGGAAATAGCTACTGTGGTATGTATAAGACACGTGAATTAATCACCTGACCTTATTCTACCCCCTTCTTCCCCATTGCATCAAGCATCTCTGGTCCCCTTGAACCTGTACCACCTGGCACAGATCATGAAGTAGACGAAGTTGAAGACGCCGATGCCGGCGATCATCCAGTAGAAGAGGTCGAGCCTGCCCTTGTTGAGGTCCTGCGCCAGCCAGTTCTGGCCGCCCCCCGTGGTCCGGTGCACGATCGTCGTCAGGAAGCCGCTGAGGTAGTTCCCGAGCGCGAGGTTGCAGAAGGCGAGCGCGCCGGCGACGCTCCTCATGTGCTCCGGGATCTCCTTGTAGTAGAACTCGATCTGGCTGATGAGGTTGAAGGCCTCGGAGAGGCCGAGGATCATGAGCTGCGGCACCATCCAGAAGCTGGACATGGCGGAGATGCCGCCGCCGGTCTGCGTGGTGCCGATGTTGGGCTGGTTGAGCGCGATGTCCCTGCGCCGGTCCTCGACGACGGCGGAGATGATCATGGCCACGGTGGAGAGCGCGATCCCGATGCCCTGGCGCTGGAGCAGCGTGAAGCCCTCGTCCTTGCCGGTCACCTTGCGGAGGCGCGGCACGAGGAGGCGGTCGTAGATGGGGATCCAGAGCGTCTGCGCGAGCATGGCGAAGACGGTGAAGGACGCCGCGGGCACGTGGAAGCTGCTGCCGAGGCGGCGGTCGGACTGCAGCGCGGAGAAGACGACGTAGGTGGACTGCTGCACCACGGCCACGTAGTAGATGATCCCGGTGGACCAGACGGGCACGATGCGGATGAGGCATTTCACCTCCTCCACCTGCTGCACGGTGCAGAGCCGCCAGGGGTCGGCCGCGGCGGCGCCGCCGGAGCGCACCTCCTCGGGGGCCGCCACCATGGCGGCCTTGTCGAGGCACCGGAACTGGTCCGTGTGCGCGAGCTTGGTGACGATGGCGGAGGTGTGCGGCGGGTCGAACAGGTCCTGCTTGGGGTCCTTGGCCTGCTTGAGCGAGCGCTTGGCGAAGGCGGCGGCGAAGACCTGCACGATGGTGGTGAAGGGGGAGCCCTCGGGGATGACGCGCACGTAGAGGCGCGTGCCCATGAAGAAGAGCACGCATGCGAGGAACATGAGCGCGGTGGGGATGCCGAGGCCGATGGCCCAGTTGACGTTGCTCTGCACGTAGATGATGACGGTGGCGGAGACGAGCATGGCGGAGGTGAAGGTGAAGTAGTACCAGTTGAAGAAGCTGTTGATCCCGCGCTTGCCCGACTCGGTGTGCGGGTCGAACTGGTCGGCCCCGAACGGCATGCTGCAGGGCCGGATCCCCGCGGAGCCGATCACCAGGAAGGCGAAGGCGATGAAGAGGACGGCGAGCTGGTAGGAGCTGGCCTTCTCGCAGACCTCCCCCACGCCGCAGTCCGCCGGGTGCAGGCTGTCCGCGCCCGCCGTCAGCGTCAGGAAGAACATGCCCTGCGATGGGAGGAGGGAAGAGGAAGCAGCGTTAGTCAGTGCCGGAGTGAAAGGCTTTGTCAAGAAGATTTTGTTAGTTTCCAATGATATAATTTCTTATGACATGCGTCAACATTTTGTTAGTTAAATTTATGATCAGAATTCGAAACAAAATACAATGGGAACCAATAGACCAGGACGGTGGTAGTAACTCGAAGCCGCGTAACGTTCAGAATTCACAGTGCAAGAAGCAGGATTCAATCATGTTATTCCGAGTTTACTGCACTGCACTGCACTGCCAGTGACCGGCAGCAGCCCGACGATTCGCCTCGCCGTGCACACGCCGCCCCGCCCCCCACCCACCTCGCCGCGCGGCCGTGGTCACCACCATGTCCCCGCCCGCGCCCGATCCCCCCAATTGGCTGTCGTTGTCAGTCAGGCAGGCGAAGAAGCTTCTCCTTCCAGCACAGCAGCTCGGCGGAGCCAGCCCAATGGCGATACTATTCTCATGATTGAGACAGGGGTGGGTGGCCACTGGCCAGCGATGGCGGCGGCTGACATTGACGCCGCAACGTGGGCTGCTGGCTGGGTGCTCCTGGACAAGGCACGGATCGCTCTCGTGGCAAGAGAGATGCGCGCGTCCTGGAGCGTGCGGGGCGCGCCATTTTTCCACGGGACCGGAGCGGACCGCCGCGTTGGGCCGGTCAATGTTGACGGCGGCTGCCATGCCACTCCGGCCGGCCCGCAGCGAGCGAAGACCGCCGCTCGTGGCCGGGTCGTGCAACTAGCTGGCAGTCACTACCAGGACAAGCAGATAGTACTACATGTCCTCTGCCAAACAAAACAAAAACAAGCTAGTACAAGCTAGCGGTACAAGCTACCAGAAACACGATGAGATCCGTATCGCACGGAGCCAACGACCAGCTTAGCGGTACAAGCTAGTACTCCTACTTACTAGTTGATGGAATGATGGAGGACGACAGGAGCACGAGTGACATTATACCAGTACTACTAGTGCTTCACATTACGAGTCTTGGCAGTAGTAGTGCACTACGGTGTCTTGAACAAACCGTAGTAGCGTGAGCAGATGTGCTGTGGCATGACTCGCTCGAAAACGACAACACTCTTAGCCCGTTAAGTAACGCACGTAGGGCAGTATAATATGGGGTTAGTGGAGCGCAAATCATGAGTTGCACCTCACTCACCTCTGCGCCGCTTCAAAAGCGCGCTTTAATATTCACGCCACCCTTTTCACAAAGCGTCATTATGGTCAGGATTATCCATGCCCCTAAGCATACTCCGTCCTCAACATACCAAGTCAACTGAATAAATGGCCTGAAACTTCAGCTCATGACGCTCCAACCGTTATTATTAGCGCGCGCCACTCGCTCTAGTTGCGAATGGTCACAATGAGGAGGAACTTAGGAGTAACATCACACACTCCAATACAATTTTGCTTATGTGTCACATATTTAATAAAGAGAGAAGTGCTTATGGTAACTACTACCTCCGTCCCGGTGTATAAGTCATTCGCGTAGTTCTAGGTCGATAATTTAACTATCTAAATATGTATTATATGTGACAAAAAAAAATTTAGAAACTACATTCCGTGTGGAAATCTAGTGGTATACTTTTCATGAATATAACACAATATTTATTCCTCAAATCGATGACCTAGAACTACGCGAATGACTTATACACCCGGACGGAGGGAGTAGCTAAGTTATCGGAACATCACACACTTCAAGAAATAATGAGTCTATATATAACCTAATAAATACATTGTTGCATGACACTACATAGATGTTCCTACCTACTGTGACAATGTATTTATTAGGTTATATATAGACTCATTGTTTCTTGGAGTGTGTGATGTTTCGGTAACTTAGCTAGTTACCACAATCACCTCTCTCTTGTCACCAGCCTAATGCTGATCCACATCTACTACTGCGATAAAAGAAAAACAATCGCGCGTCGGCGTTGACGAAGAAGGCGCGCACGCACGCACGTGGTCGATGGTGCCATGTGCAGCGACACACAGTAAAAATTATTACTGACGAGAATCGTTCGAGGCCAACACGAAAGTGCAGGCTCACACAGTGCGCCACGACAGGCCTACCAACTCCCCCGCCGCACCCCACCCACGGATCTACAGTCCCGAAGCACGAGCACGAGCCAACTGAATCTCGAGCCCCGACCAACCCGAGAAAGGGGACCCGCGGGAGCACAGAGCGCCCGGACATCCGCCTCGGTCTCCGGCCCCGATCCCCAATTCGGGAGAGCCGGCCAACGGCGTCCTGCGCTCATCGGCGCCGGCAATTCGCCATGAAAGCGAGCGAGAAGAGGCTACTGCATACTCCTACTACATACGGGGCGCTGGATGGATCTGGTGGGAGTTGGTGGGGAGAGGAGAGGGGAGGGGCTCACGATGAGGGAGGCGACGGAGGCGATGGCGAGCGCGAGGTAGCGGCCGAGGTAGGCGTCGGAGAGGAAGGCGCCGACGATGGGGGCCAGGCTGGTGGTGCCGTTGAGGCCGTTGAGGAGCGTCGCGGCGTCCACGCTCCGCATGTGGAACACCTGCGTCAGGTACACCAGCAGGTTCGCCGACGTGCCCAGCGTCCCCAGCTTCTCGAACGTCTCGTTCCCTGCATGCCACACCACCCCCTAGATCAGCTCGGCTCGGCTCAGCTCAGATCCCGGCCAGCTCCAGACCACGCACGCACGCACGCACGTACCTATGATGAAGGGCATGGCCTTCCAGCCGTGGTACTTGAGGGCCGGCCGGGGCGGGTGCGGGCTGTCGTCGTCGCCGCTGCTGCCGCCGCCGCCGCCGTCCATGCCCTTGCCGGAGTCCATGCTCTTGAGCTTCTGCCCGGCCTCCTCGTCCTCCCGCCCGCCGCCGCCGCGCATTCTCGCTCGCTCCGGCGGCCGCTGCGCTCTCGCTCTCGGCCTCGCCTCTTTCTCCCGGGGCGGGTGAAGGTGGGTGGGTTTCCTTGCTTCGGGTGCCAGCAAGATGAGACTGAGGGGAGTGCTCTGCCTGCTCGCTCCCTTTATACAGAGGGTGGGAGGGAGGGAGGGGACAGTGGTGGTCGCCACGATGCCAGGGTTTTCTCCACTTCCACTCCAACTCTTTCCTGTGCTGCCAGAAGCAGGGGCCCCTGCTGACAGGGAGTATAATAACTCTCTCCTTTGTTATCCGAACAATAGCGTTGTGTTATTTTCAATCACGATAGTACAACAAACACTACAAATAATAAAAATTACATCCAGATCCATAGACCACCTAGCGACGACTACCAGCACTAAAGCGAGCCCAAGGCGTGCCGCTGTCATCCTAATGGTCGGTCCAAGGGGGCCGACTTGAAGACGAAGCCTGATCTTGGCATGCAAGCCAAGAATCCCTCACGGCAAGGTCAGCGAGGGACTCTGTAAACCCTAGGCTCTGGTCCCCTTTATAAGGTGGGGCTAGGGGTACTAGCTCGAGGCATCTGTTCCATTATACACAGACCTCGGTAGTGTTCATCATCCTCTACTTCTAATCCCCTCGCGCGAGGTGCTTCCACATCAATCCAAAACCAAGCAGGAATAGGGTATTACCTCGATCACGAGGGATCGAACCTGGGTAAAAAAAACGAGTGAACTCCCCTCCAGTACTTCCGGCCACGCTCTCCACCCTATCGAGGGCACTGACGGTTTTCTACCTTGTCAGATGGCCTGTAGGGGCATGTGCACGTAGACTTCCTGGTTGCCATCGACAAGATTAGGCCGGCTCTGATACGGGAGTGGTGATAGAGACACGTCGGCGGCTCATTCTGGCGGTAAGAGTGGTCGTTCACTGATCCAGAGACCTCAATGGGCTCCGGTACGGTAGCGGTGATAGCGGCGCGTCGGCAGCTTGTTATGGCGCCAAGCGTTGTCGTTCAGTGGTCCGGAGACCTCAATGTATTTTTTATTATGTTTGATGTGTTTTGTACTTCTTGTGAACTTTTATAATAAATATATATCTTTTAAAGAAAAGATGCGCTTTCCCCTTCCTCCCTTCCGCTCTTCTTTAGTGTCAAGAGAGGCGAAAAGGGGGTGGTTAAGCAAATCCCCTCATCTCACCAACGAGGGCGTTCATCCCTGCCTCCTCAGCTTGCTTCGGCGGTGGGAGAGGTTGGGTTCTTGTTCCTCTTGGTCCGGCTTGTAGATAGGGTAGTTGTAGTCCTCGGCGGCGACGTATTGATGAAGGAATCATCGTCGGTTGGGTTGAATAAATCGGCGGCTCCTCCGCCCCTCAGCTAGTGTCGATGCTACCGGCTTGAGGATGACGTTCTTGTCCTGCCGATCTATGGATCGGGCCGATGCCCGACTCCCTCCTCCATTGGTGGCATCCGCGGTTTGGGGAGTGTGTGTGTGTGTGTGGGGGGGTGCTCCTCGGGAATCTCTGGATCATGCGAGTGGTCGGATCCTCTGGCTAGTTGGTGAAGCAGCGTCAGCAACCTTCTAATGTGAGTAACGTCCTCCCCTGCTTCTTCATTGTTGTGTCGGCGAGTCATGCATTAACGGTGTGTGATAATGTGCCACTGTCTATCTAACCATCCGATCGCTGGTTGGTTCTCTGGTTCATTTTAACTTTGGGTCACATCACACGAGTGCCTCGCTTCTTATTGCGATCCTCTGCTTCTATCTTTGGAAGCGATTTTGCGGGTGGGTGTGGGTTTCCTTGCTTCTGGTACCAGCAAGATGAGACTGAGGGGAGTGCTCTGTCTGCTCGCTCTCTTTATACAAAGGGAGGGAGGGAGGGAGGGAACAGTGGTGGTCGTCACGATGCCAAGGTTTTCTCCAGTTCCACTCCAACTCTTTCCTGTGCTGTCAGAAACGAGCCCAACTGACAGGGAGTGTAACTCTCTCCTTTGTTATCCGAACAACAGTGTTGTGTGCCAGCAGTTAGAATTTGCTTGTATATAATGAAACGTTAGAGCATCTACAGCCGGACTTCTCAAATCCGGCCCCTCAAACGCCCACGGACGCGTTCGGACACGTCCGCGGGCACTGATCCGGTACCCTCAAATGTTGCACCGCACATCCACATATCACAAATTATGATCCTCAAATCCAGGCAATCCAGGCACGTCGATCATACGATACAAACTGTTTGAATGGCAAAGTTCGAAACAAAACAAAACAAATCATAGTTCAACAAACCGGACATGGGGAAATGAAATCAATGTCCGAGCGTGACGGATGACCTCGGATCACTGGCTCGGCGCCTGCACCGAGCGGAATGCGTCCTGCTCGTCCTGCTCCGCCTGCATCCGGGCTACCTGCTCTGACTGCATCCGGGCCGCCTCCTCCGACTGTATCCGAGCTGCAACTGCCCTCGCTGCCGTACTTCCTACATTCATTGATCTCCATCTTCTTGTCCACAAGCCACTTCTTTGAATGCTCATCATAGATGGTCTCGTCCGCCAACATGATCCTCACATCTCCCGTGTCCCGTGCGAGTTGCAACCTCTTCTTCTCAAGCTCTATGTCGCCAAATGTCTTGGCCTTCTTGAGCTCACATTTGATCGCGCTTGTTGCTTCTCCAACTCGATCTTCTCCCTCTCAATTTCGAGCTTCTTCTCCGCATATTGGATCCATCGTTGTGGCCAACCAAGTTTTGACCAACAAGATGTCCTAAAAATCTTGAGAATGCCAGACCTCTTGTCTTCGGTGTCTTGGTCTTCTTCGTCTTCTCCTTGCTTGGATTGGGATCGAATGTTATCCCAACTTCATGTTGGGGATCGTAGCAGAAATTCAAAATTTTCTACGCATCACCAAGATCAATCTATGGAGTAATCTAGCAACGAGGGGAAGGAGAGTGCATCTACATACCCTTGTAGATCGCTAAGCGGAAGCGTTCAAGTGAACGGGGTTGATGGAGTCGTACTCGTCGTGATCCAAATCACCGATGATCCTAGTGCCGAACGGACGGCACCTCCGCGTTCAACACACGTATAGCCCGGTGACGTCTCCTACGCCTTGATCCAGCAAGGGGAGAAGGAGAGGTTGGGGAAGACTCCATCCAGCAGCTGCACGACGGCGTGGTGGTGGTGGAGGAGCGCGGGACTCCAGCAGGGCTTCACCAAGCACTATGAGAGACGAGGAGGGAGAGGGGTAGGGCTGCGCCAACAGGGGAGGAACTTCATCTGTTGGGCTGCCCCTTTGCCTCCACTATATATAGGGGGAGAGGGAGGGCTGCGCCCCCACCTAGGGTTTCCTCCCTAGGGGTGGCGGCAGCCCTGGATCCCATCTAGGGTGGCGGCCACAAGGGGGAGAGGGGGAGGCGCACCTGAGGTGGGCCTTAGGGCCCATCTGCCCTAGGGTTTGCCCCCCTCCCCTCTTGGAGGCGCCTTGGGCCTTGGTGGGAGGCGCCCCAGCCCACCTAGGGGCTGGTCCCTTCCCACTATTGGCCCATGTAGGCCTCCGGGGCTGGTGGCCCCACCTGGTGGACCCCCGGACCCCTTCGGTGGTCCCGATACACTACCGGCGATGCCCGGAACACTTCCGGTGGCCAAAACCATACTTCCTATATATTAATCTTTACCTCTAGACCATTCCGGAACTCCTCGTGACATCCGGGATCTCATCCGGGACTTCGAACAACATTCGGTAACCGCGTACATACTTTCCCTATAACCCTAGCGTCATCGAACCTTAAGTGTGTAGACCCTACGGGTTCGGGAGTCATGCAGACATGGCCGAGACAACTCTCCGGTCAATAACCAACAGCGGGATCTGGATACCCATGTTGGCTCCCACATGCTCCACGATGATCTCATCGGATGAACCACGATGTCAAGGATTTAATCAATCCTATATACAATTCCCTTTGTCTAGCGGTACGATACTTGCCCGAGATTCGATCGTCGGTATCCCTATACCTTGTTCAATCTCGTTACCGGTAAGTCTCTTTACTCGTTCCGTAACACATCATCCCGTGATCAACTCCTTGGTCACATTGTGCACATTATGATGATGTCCTACCGAGTGGGCCCAGAGATACCTCTCCGTTTACACGGAGTGACAAATCCCAGTCTCGATTCGTGCCAACCCAACAGACACTTTCGGAGATACCTGTAGTGTACCTTTATAGCCACCCAGTTACGTTGTGACGTTTGGCACACCCAAAGCACTCCTACGGTATCTGGGAGTTGCACAATCTCATGGTCTAAGGAAATGATACTTGACATTAGAAAAGCTTTAGCATATGAACTACACGATCTTTGTGCTAGGCTTAGGATTGGGTCTTGTCCATCACATCATTCTCCTAATGATGTGATCCCGTTATCAACGACATCCAATGTCCATGGTCAGGAAACCGTAACCATCTATTGATCAACGAGCTAGTCAACTCGAGGCTTACTAGGGACATGGTGTTGTCTATGTATCCACACATGTATCTGAGTTTCCTATCAATAAAATTCTAGCATGGATAATAAACGATTATCATGAACAATAAAATATAATAATAATAACTAATTTATTATTGCCTCTAGGGCATATATCCAACAGTCTCCCACTTGCACTACAGTCAATAATCTAGTTCACATCGCCATGTGATTAACACTCACAGGTCACATCGCCATGCGACCAACATCCAAGAGTCTACTAGACTCAATGATCACTATGTGATAAACACTCAAAGAGTTCTGGGTTTGATCATGTTATGCTTGTGAGAGAGGTTGTAGTCAACGGGTCTTGCCATATTCAGATCCCTATGTATTTCGCAAAACTTTATATCGTAGATGCTGCTACCACGTTCCACTTGGAGCTATTCCAAATTGTTGCTCCATTATATGTATCCGGTATCTCTACTCAGAGCTATCCGGACAGGTGTTAAGCTTGCATCGACATAACTCTTTACGTCAAACTCTTTATCACATCCATAACCGAGAAACATTTCCTTATTCCTCTAAGGATAAATTTGACCGCTATCTGGTGATCTACTCCTCGATCACCTTTGTACCCTCTTGCCAGACATGTGGCAAGGCACACATCAGGTGCGGTACTTCAGCATGGCATACTGTATAGAGCCTATGACAAAAGCATAGGGGACAACCTTCGTCCTTCCTCTTTCTTCTGCCGTGGCTAAGCTTTGAGTCTTACTCAACTTCACACCTTACAACTCAGGTAAGAACCCCTTCTTTGACTGATCTATTTTTGAACTCCTTCAAAAACATGTCAAGGTGTGCGTTCTTTGAAAGTATCATCAGGCGTTTTGATCTATCTCTATAGATCTTGATGCCCAATATGTAAGCAGCTTTATCCAGGTCTTCCTTTGAAAAACACTTTTCAAACAACCGTTTATGCTTTCCAGAAATTCTACATTATTTCGGATCAACAATATGTCATCCACATATACTTATCAAAAATGTTGTAGTGCTCCCACTCACTTTCTTGTAAATACAAGTTTCTAACAAACATTGTATAAACCTAAAAGTTTTGATCACCCCATCAAAACATATATTCCGATTCCGAGATGCTTGCTCTAGTCCATAGAAGGATTGCTGGAGCCAGCATACCTTTTAGCATCCTTAGGATCGACAAAACCTTTTATTGTATCACTTACAACTTTTCTTACGAAAACTGGTAAGAAAACTTGTTTTGACATCCATCTATAAGATTTCATAATCGAAAAATACAGCTAATGCTAACATGATTCCGACGACTTAAGCATCGCTATGGGTGAGAAATTCTCATCGTAGTCAACTCCTTGAATTTGTGAAAAGACTCTTTCCCACAAGTCGAGCTTCATAGACGATAACATTACCGCCCACGTCCGCCTTCTTCTTAAAGATCCATTTATCTCAATGGCTTCCCGATCATCGGGCAAGTCCACCAAAGTCCATACTTTGTTCTGATATATGGATCCTATCACGGATTTCATGGCTTCTAACCATTTGTCGGAATACGGGCCCACCATCGCTTCTCCACAGCTCATAGGTTTATTGTTGCCTAACAACATGATATCTAAGACAGGATTACGGTACCACTTAGGAGTAGTACATATCCTTGTCGACCTACAAGGTTTGATAGCAACTTGATCCGAAGCTTTATGATCACTATCATTAACTTCCTATTCAACAGACGTAGGCGCCACAGAAAACATCTTTGTGTGTTGCATCACTCTCTGGTTGAAGTAAAGGTTCAACAACCTCTTCAAGTTCTGTCTTCCTCCCACTTAATTCTTTCGAGAGAAACTCCTTCTCGAGAAAGGACCCGTTCTTAG